>NC_048566.1:4542500-4620000 GCF_013265735.2 Oncorhynchus mykiss | reverse complement strand
AGGAACGAGAGAGAGGAAAGAGAGAGCGGAACGAGAGAGAGAGGAAAAAGAGAGAGAGCAGGGTTCCCCAACTGGAGGCCCGCGGGTGGTTTTATTTTGGCCCCCTTTATTTCATTTAAAATAAATGATTGGACATAAGACTGTAAAAACACCAGCAAATCAGCTCCAAGTTATTTTAATTTAGGAAATCTGTTCACAAGTATTGGCATGCATAATAGAGAGGTATGTGATCTTATGCAAATGTAAGCAAGGCTTGAAATGATTATGTTTTAGTCAAATATTATATCTGTTTGGGATTCTTGCAGTCAATTTGCAGTCTACAAATAATTTGTAATTACGTTCTATACATAACTTTCAAGTATAAATGCCTTGGGTTATTCTACCATTTTCAAACGATTAAAACTAGACTGAGTGTTAAGAAATGGAGAGGTAGATAAAAGCATCAGCTAGCTAGAGGGATTCTTCTTGTCCTTTTCAACTTCCGTGGCGACTGAAGAAGGCACCGCCTTAGACCCTAGGACCAGTAAATGACCTCAAAGAGAGAAGGCCTCTGAGCCAGTCTTTAAAGACTGCTGGATACCATGCTGACAGTAGACCATTCATACTGTCCGTGATATTGACAGGTAAGTCACCGATCATAATGTAAACAACACTTCATATCAGAGTAGATCTTTTTTTTTTGGTCACCATTTCTATTTTAAGTTTCTTACCTGAAGACGACACAGAATTCTCTTTCAGAAGCCCATTGACGGTTGCCATGGCAGCGGCTCCATTGATCTGATTGGCTGAGTGTATCAGGCGGGCCTTGCAGCCTCCGCCCTCTGACCCCTGGACCAACAGGAAGTAGTGTCCGCTCTCACCCTTCACCTCCACATATGGAACTATGGCAAACCAAATAGGTCAAAATGAGTTGAAAATAAAGAACACACATTCAGATTATATGTAGAGAAAAAGCCATAGGAGGGAGGTTTATATAGTATAAAGAGTGCCTTGGTTCTCCTTGTTGCCTTGATTCTGGTTGTTTAAATATTTATAGTCCCAAAACAGTTAGTTTTGTGACGGTCGATCCAGGACCAACACGGAGACAATCCCTTTTCTCACACGTGGGCTGTAGCTGACGATCCACATACAGTACCTACCAGGCAGGGTCTTGGGTCTCTTAGACATGAAGTCCTTCCACTTCTGGGAGCTGAGCTGAGAGGCAGGGGGTAGAGCCATGGAGCTGACCGTACAGGATAGAGAGAACAGTGCCCCTACCTGGAGTATAAACCAAACGCACCTCAAATCATTATTTGACATATCTCGAGCTTGGAACTAGAAGGTTCTATGTGCAGAAAGATGATTCTGAGAGAATTTGCTTTAAAGTTCTGAATCCTAATAGATTTGAATGGTACTGCTGCTACTACTACTACTACTACTACTACTACTACTACTACTGCTACTACTACTACTACTACTACCGCTACTACTACTACTACTACTACTACCGCTACTACTACTACTACCGCTACTACTACTACTACTACTACTACTACTACTACTACTACTACTACTACTACTACTACTACTACCGCTACTACTACTACTACTACTACCGCTACTACTACTACTACTACTACCGCTACTACTACTACTACTACTACTACTACTACTACTACTACTACTGCTGCTACTGTTACTACTACTACTACTACTACTACTACTACTACTACTACTGCCTGATAGTCACAGTATAATGGGTCACACACTGGAGTAGTACTGACTGATTGATGTACCTTTCCAGACAGTGATCTGAACTGATCAAGGAGCCGTTTATCTCTCAGTGATTTGGAGGATAGTTCTCTGTCGTGATTGGTCAAGGGATGTAGAACACTGGGGAGATGTATCTAGCTGTTCCTTATTGGCTTTCATAAACTGGCTGGGTCGAGCCCTGAATGCTCATTGGCTGACAGCCGTGGTATATCACAGGTATGACAAAACATTTTACCTGCTTTAATCATGTTGGTAACCAGTTTATAATAGCAATAAAGCACCTCGAAGGTTTGTGGTATATTGCCAATATACGTCAGGTAGCCTAGTGGTTAGAGCGTTGGGCCAGTAACCGAAAGCTTGCTAGATCGAATCCCTGAGCTGACAAGGTAAAAAATCTGTCGTTCTGCCCCTGAACAAGGCAGCTAACCCACTGTTCCCAGGCCGTCATTTTGAATAAGAATGTGTTCTTAACTGACTTGCCTGGTTAAATAAAGGTAAAAAAAATAAATATACCACGGCTAAGGGATGTAACCAGGCACTCTGCGTTGCGTCACGCAAAGAAAAGCCTTTAGCCGTGATATATTGGCTATATACCACACCCCCTCGGGCCTTACTGATTAATTATACTGTACATGACAAGTGTGAAACACTGGGGAGATGTATCCAGCTGTTTCATATTGCCTTTTATACTGTAAGGCTTGATCTGTTATTACTTCACACAATGACAGTAGAACAAGATCCTGTTCAGTCTACATGGAGATACAGTCACATGAGACCTGGCTAATCATTATCCAAGAACAAAGTTCATTATCCCCAAACCAGTTTCAAGGGTAAACCTGTTCAGAGAGTAAATAAATGACCATGTCTGTAGCCTGACTTCCAGCGTGACTGTCTAGCAGGTCACATACAACTGTAACATTCTGGAAGGTCCCTTCCCCTAAACCAGCTATGTGGTTAAATATCTCCAGTTTATAGATCTGAGAGGAACAGTTTATCTGAGATGTGGACACCTCAGTCATCAGCTGATGTGAAGGATACAGGTGAAACTCTGTGCTGGAGCGGAGGAAGCTGGGAATATCTGACACCGTCACCAACTGAACCAGGTCTAGAACAGACCGGAAGTAATGGAACACCTGGGGAAAGAGGAGAGGAGATGAAGGGAGAGAGGAGAGGAGAGGAGAGGAGAGGAGAGGAGAGGAGAGGAGAGGAGAGGAGAGGAGAGGAGAGGAAGGGAGAGAGGAGAGGAGAGGAGGCTTTAGATTTAAATATTACCGTAAAGCTGATATTATACACACAACACAAGCTTTAGTTAGAAATATTACCGTAAAGCTGATATTATACACACAACACAAGCTTTAGATTTATATATTACCGTAAAGCTGATATTATACACACAACACAAGCTTTAGATTTAAATATTACCGTAAAGCTGATATTATACACACACAACACAAGCTTTAGTTAGAAATATTACCGTAAAGCTGATATTATACACACAACACAAGCTTTAGATTTATATATTACCGTAAAGCTGATATTATACACACACAACACAAGCTTTAGTTAGAAATATTACCGTAAAGCTGATATTATACACACAACACAAGCTTTAGATTTATACATTACCACTTGATAGAAAGCGGAAGCCGTTATGCTGATATTCAGTTGGCATGTTTCAGTACTTTCATTGACCTCTAACTTTACAGCAAGGTCAGCTTTGTTCAACAACTGTATCAGGTATTATCAGACTGTGTGTGTAGCTAGGCCAGTTTAATAAGTAGCTGGCATAGCTTTCACCCTATCAGCTCCCCCCCCCTCCCTCCCTCTCTCTGGCCCGGGATTAGCTCCACATCCCATTTCCCAAACAAGGGACAGAGACAGCTCCTTCACAGGTCACCGTATAGAGATAGAATTCCATCGATGCAAAGGCTGCTTTCTGCTTTTCTCCTCAACCTCAGCCTTGCAAACTAAGAGTAGAAACTACCTAAATACTTTCATTAATATCAACTCCAAGTAGGCCTAAAGCTAAGCTTCCTGAAAGTGCAGTAATGCTTTAGGATGAGTCACATCTAAACACAGACATGGAGTTACAGCTGGCCTGGCCTGGGAGTTACAGCTGGCCTGGGAGTTACAACTGGCCTGAGAGTTACAGCTGGCCTGGCCTGGGAGTTACAGCTGGCCTGGCCTGGGAGTTACAACTGGCCTGGCCTGGGAGTTACAGCTGGCCTGGCCTGGGAGTTACAGCTGGCCTGGCCTGGGAGTTACAGCTGGCCTGGCCTGGGAGTTACAGCTGGCCTGGCCTGGGAGTTACAGCTGGCCTGGCCTGGGAGTTACAGCTGGCCTGGCCTGGGAGTTACAGCTGGCCTGGCCTGGGAGTTACAGCTGGCCTGGCCTGGGAGTTACAGCTGGCCTGGCCTGGGAGTTACAGCTGGCCTGGCCTGTGAGTTACAGCTGGCCTGGCCTGGGAGTTACAACAGGCCTGGCCTGGGAGTTACAACAGGCCTGGCCTGGGAGTTACAACAGGCCTGGCCTGGGAGTTACAACAGGCCTGGCCTGGGAGTTACAACAGGCCTGGCCTGGGAGTTACAACAGGCCTGGCCTGGGAGTTACAACAGGCCTGGCCTGGGAGTTACAGCTGGCCTGGCCTGGGAGTTACAGCTCTGCCTTTGAGTTCACACTGAGGTTCTCTGGTGGGAATTGTCAGGAGCGAGGGGAGGCAAGGGGGGATTGGACATATGGTCCTGGGTTCTCTGAGAGGTGAAATCTTCATAGAGGGAGCAGCCAGGCCAGGCCCACTGACTACTATAGAGCCTTCTCTATTATCATGCCAGGCCCACTGACTACTATAGAGCCTTCTCTATTATCATGCCAGGCCCACTGACTACTATAGAGCCTTCTCCATTATCATGCCAGGCCCACTGACTACTATAGAGCCTTCTCCATTATCATGCCAAGCCCACTGACTACTATAGAGCCTTCTCCATTATCATACCAGGCCCACTGACTACTATAGAGCCTTCTCCATTATCATGCCAGGCCCACTGACTACTATAGAGCCTTCTCCATTATCATACCAGGCCCACTGACTACTATAGAGCCTTCTCCATTATCATACCAGGCCCACTGACTACTATAGAGCCTTCTCCATTATCATGCCAGGCCCACTGACTACTATAGAGCCTTCTCCATTATCATGCCAGGCCCACTGACTACTATAGAGCCTTCTCCATTATCATGCCAGGCCCACTGACTACTATAGAGCCTTCTCCATTATCATACCAGGCCCACTGACTACTATAGAGCCTTCTCCATTATCATGCCAGGCCCACTGACTACTATAGAGCCTTCTCCATTATCATACCAGGCCCACTGACTACTATAGAGCCTTCTCCATTATCATACCAGGCCCACTGACTACTATAGAGCCTTCTCCATTATCATGCCAGGCCCACTGACTACTATAGAGCCTTCTCCATTATCATACCAGGCCCACTGACTACTATAGAGCCTTCTCCATTATCATACCAGGCCCACTGACTACTATAGAGCCTTCTCCATTATCATGCCAAGCCCACTGACTACTATAGAGCCTTCTCTATTATCATGCCAGGCCCACTGACTACTATAGAGCCTTCTCCATTATCATGCCAGGCCCACTGACTACTATAGAGCCTTCTCCATTATCATACCAGGCCCACTGACTACTATAGAGCCTTCTCCATTATCATGCCAGGCCCACTGACTACTATAGAGCCTTCTCCATTATCATACCAGGCCCACTGACTACTATAGAGCCTTCTCCATTATCATACCAGGCCCACTGACTACTATAGAGCCTTCTCCATTATCATGCCAAGCCCACTGACTACTATAGAGCCTTCTCCATTATCATACCAGGCCCACTGACTACTATAGAGCCTTCTCCATTATCATGCCAGGCCCACTGACTACTATAGAGCCTTCTCCATTATCATACCAGGCCCACTGACTACTATAGAGCCTTCTCCATTATCATACCAGGCCCACTGACTACTATAGAGCCTTCTCCATTATCATGCCAGGCCCACTGACTACTATAGAGCCTTCTCCATTATCATGCCAGGCCCACTGACTACTATAGAGCCTTCTCCATTATCATGCCAGGCCCACTGACTACTATAGAGCCTTCTCCATTATCATACCAGGCCCACTGACTACTATAGAGCCTTCTCCATTATCATGCCAGGCCCACTGACTACTATAGAGCCTTCTCCATTATCATACCAGGCCCACTGACTACTATAGAGCCTTCTCCATTATCATACCAGGCCCACTGACTACTATAGAGCCTTCTCCATTATCATGCCAGGCCCACTGACTACTATAGAGCCTTCTCCATTATCATACCAGGCCCACTGACTACTATAGAGCCTTCTCCATTATCATACCAGGCCAACTGACTACTATTAGAGCCTTCTCCATTATCATACCAGGCCCACTGACTACTATAGAGCCTTCTCCATTATCATGCCAGGCCCACTGACTACTACAGAGCCTTCTCCATTATCATGCCAGGCCCACTGACTACTACAGAGCCTTCTCCATTATCATGCCAGGCCCACTGACTACTATAGAGCCTTCTCACAGTACACCACACACACCATATCCCCTATCTAGTACACCACACACACCATATCCCCTATATTGTGCACTACACACACCATATCCCCTATATTGTGCACTACACACACCATATCCCCTATCTAGTACACCACACACACCCTATCCCCTATATAGTGCACTACACACACCCTATCCCCTATATAGTGCACTACACACACCCTATCCCCTATATAGTACACTACACAAACCCTATCCCCTATATAGTACACAACACACACCCTATCCCCTATATAGTACACAACACACACCCTATCCCCTATATAGTACACAACACACACCCTATCCCCTATATAGTGCACTACACACACCCTATCCCCTATATAGTACACTACACAAACCCTATCCCCTATATAGTACACTACACACTCTATCCCCTATATAGTACACTACACACACCCTATCCCCTATATTGTACACTACACACACCTTATCCCCTATCTAGTACACTACACACACCCTATATAGTGCAGTACCTTGAACATCCTCCACCACAACACCCACCTCTCTCCTTCAGTTCCACAGAGACAACAGATGGTTAGTCATGGTCTCAACAACACCATAAACACAGAACATGAGCACAATTACTTTTACTACAATCACACTCTCCCAGAACCACAATAATCATCATCATAGATACTATACTGCCTGGCACGGAACGAAAAGGAATTTAACTAGCTAATCAATATGGGTGTTGTAAATCAGCTGTGTGTACCACGAGTAAACAGTCCAGGAGTTTAATAACTGAGCGTGTGTGTGTGTGTGTGTGTGTATGTGTCTGTGTGTGTGTGTGTCCATCGCTACATAGAACAGCCATGATTCATCTGTAGTGGAAAACTCATTAGAGCAACACTCTGGTTTTTATGACAGCAGAGCCTGGAGCGGAGAGACAGCAACATGGACACTAACTGAGCTCACTCCCTCCCTCGCTCTCTCTCCCCCTTTCTGTCTCTCTCTCTGTTTCTCCCTCTCTCTCTCTGTTTCTCCCTCCCTCTCTCTGTTTCTCCCTCTCTCTCTCTGTTTCTCTCTCTCTCTCTCTCTCTCTCTGTTTCTCTCTCTCTCTCTCTCTCTCTCTGACAGAAACACCAACCGTGTTAGATGGCTGAAGCTAAATAAGTTATTTGTATTTTATTAAGCAGTGTTTTATTGAAAAAGTGTGATTCGTGGATGTTTGAACACCTTAAGGGTGAGTCTGCTTTTAACCCCTAAAACAACTGATTTTATTAAAAGCTGTGTAAAAACATGTGTTCTTATTTGGCAGTGTCTCCGTGAGTAAAGATGCTTACTCTGGTGGCAGGACAGTGAGTCAGTAGCTAGTAGAACTGGAAGGTTGGAGGTAGGGTAGGACAGTGAGTCAGTATCAGACAGAACTGGAAGGTTGGAGGTAGGGTAGGATAGGACAGTGAGTCAGTAGCAGACAGAACTGGAAGGTTGGAGGTAGGGTAGGATAGGACAGTGAGTCAGTAGCAGACAGAACTGGAAGGTTGGAGGTAGGGTAGGACAGTGAGTCAGTAGCTAGTAGAACTGGAAGGTTGGAGGTAGGGTAGGGTAGGACAGTGAGTCAGTAGCAGACAGAACTGGAAGGTTGGAGGTAGGGTAGGATAGGACAGTGAGTCAGTAGCAGACAGAACTGGAAGGTTGGAGGTAGGGTAGGACAGTGAGTCAGTAGCTAGTAGAACTGGAAGGTTGGAGGTAGGGTAGGGTAGGACAGTGAGTCAGTAGCAGACAGAACTGGAAGGTTGGAGGTAGGGTAGGGTAGGACAGTGAGTCAGTATCAGACAGAACTGGAAGGTTGGAGGTAGGGTAGGGTAGGACAGTGAGTCAGTAGCAGACAGAACTGGAAGGTTGGAGGTAGGGTAGGGTAGGACAGTGAGTCAGTATCAGACAGAACTGGAAGGTTGGAGGTAGGGTAGGACAGTGAGTCGGTAGTAGACAGAACTGGAAGGTTGGAGGTAGGGTAGGACAGTGAGTCAGTAGCAGACAGAACTGGAAGGTTGGAGGTAGGGTAGGACAGTGAGTCAGTAGCAGACAGAACTTGAAGGTTGGAGGTAGGGTAGGACAGTGAGTCGGTAGTAGACAGAACTGGAAGGTTGGAGGTAGGGTAGGACAGTGAGTCAGTAGCTAGTAGAACTGGAAGGCTGGAGGTAGGGTAGGACAGTGAGTCAGTAGCTAGTAGAACTGGAAGGTTGGAGGTAGGGTAGGACAGTGAGTCAGTAGCTGACAGTGGCCAGACTACAGTGGCACACTAGTTGTCTGGTTAGTCAGGGGAGGATAGGATAGGACTACTCACCTCCGACTGTAGATTGTGGTCAGAGTTGGTCTGGGAGGGAAGGATATGTTAGGATAGGATAAGGTGGGGTTGGATAGGGTGGGGTAGGATAGAATAAGGTGGGGTAGGTTAGGGTGGGGTAGGATGAGGTGGGGTAGGATCGGGTGGGGTAGGATAGGATAAGGTGAGGTAGTATAGGATAGGGTGGGGTAGGATAAGGTGGGGTAGGATAAGGTGGGGTAGGATAAGGTGGGGTAGGATAGGATAAGGTGGGGTAGGATAGGATAAGGTGGGATAGGATAGGGTGGGGTCGGATAGGATAAGGTGGGATAGGATAGGATAAGGTGGGGTCGGATAGGATAGGATAAGGTGGAGTAGGATCGGGTGGGGTAGGATAGGATACGGTGGGGTGGGGTAGGATCGGGTGGGGTAGGATAGGATACGGTGGGGTAGGATAGGATAGGGTGGGGTAGGATAAGGTGGGGTAGTATAGGTTAGGGTGGGGTAGGATAAGGTGGGGTAGTATAGGATAAGGTGGGGTAGTATAGGATAGGATGGGGTAGGATAAGGTGAGGTAGGATAGGGTGGGGTAGGGTAGGATAAGGTGGGGTAGGATCGGATAGGGTGGGGTAGGTTCGGGTGGGGTAGGATAGGATAAGGTAGGACTACTCACCTCTGAGTGTAGCTTGTGGTCAGAGTTGTTATGGGATCCTGGATCAGAAGGCAGCAGGCTGTACCATGTCTCTCTATCCTGGGCTCGGAGGGAGAAGCCTTCAAACCTCACCTCAGAGGCAAACTGTTAGACAGGCACAGGAGAGAAATCAATAGGACAGCATCGTTAGCGAACTCAAACTGGGTTTCCATTTTAGAAAAGAGATTTCCCAAGACAGCCTGTTCTCACTATAATCAATACCGAATACATTTTAAGAGAGTTGAAGCTAATTTACTGCATTTCTATACCATTTAAAAACAACAAAAAAGATGATATTTTGGAGAGCAGCAAAAATGACCCCTGCCTTTATCACATTGGTTGAGAGATTAGGGCTTTTTGAGGTCGGTTCAGTTTCAATACAAAAACAAACAAAAAATCACAATTTTTGATTATTTTGTTAAACATGCACTACGCAATCTGTGGGTTGAATGCTGGAACACAGAATAAAACAATTCCTAACATTCCCATGACTGCCCATTAATGATTCACATGACTTTAATGTTATATTTCAGTCGTCTATATTACATTGGCTTTTTTTGATGCCTATAATTTCATTCCGTCACCATCTCATCTCTATAGAGCCTTTGCTGCCTGACAAAATCCACATTTTATTAGTTCTTTCAAGGAAATAAGGCTTGTATGACTGCTGAATACCAACTATCAATCACTTAGACCATGTATTTTCAGATAGAGATTCCTTTGAAACGACTGCCCTCTATCCCTCTCAAATCGCACGTTCTTCTGTATCTTCTCTTCCACTCCACGTCTTGCGCCACACAGACCGGACAAGTAGGCGAGCAATGGATTATGGTCAATGTAGTAAATTACCATGTTTTCTGTGCTAAATCATGTAGAATATTGGCCTGTTGGAAACTACAACTCCCTACTACATCGCACAGTTGGGCTTGATCAAATGTATCTCCAGAGAAACTGCGCATTGATCTCACCAAAAATAAAAAATAAATTTAAAATGGAATTAAAATAATTGAACAGATATTTTTATTAAGTAGTTCTGTCCTTGAGATGTTGTCTAATAATGTTCTGAATTATGTAATGTTTCATGTTCTGTGTTGGATCCCAGGAAGAGGAGATGCTGCTTTCTCAACAGCTAAATGAGGATCCTAATAAAATACAGAATATCAAAAATATTGGTCCAATCAGTTGTTTAAAAACCGAAAAACAAGATCAATTTCATTACAAAACACATCACCTATTAGCTATACAATTAGCCACTACACATTACCTGACATTAACTCAGCACCAGGATTAAAAACGATCATTTAATACAGACAGAGGGATCTGTTAGCAGAAAAACTATTTTATTAACAAAAAGGTAAACCAATACATTTGCTTTACAGAACGTTTTTTGTTGTTGCAGTTTTACAGTTATTGATTAACAAAATCAAAGGTCAGGGCCAATGGGCACGTTGCCTAGTGGATAATTCAGCAAAGATTACTACAAGTTTAGATAACTGGCTAGACTAACTTACCATTAACAAAATGATATACCTTTCTAACTGATCTGGGTTCATTGAGTGACTGTCAGTGAGTGACATAAAATTGTGTAAATGAAGAAATTGTGCACCTTGTGTATTCTACTAATCTAACTCTCAACAATATATCGAGACTCCAACTGAGTTCCTAAAACAAAATATAATTATATATACATACAGTGGGCTCCAAAATGACTGGCACCCTGACTGGCAATGCACAAACAATACTTCAAAAAAATATAAACAATATAATTATGGAGAAACTCAAAATACCAACATGTGAGAAATACTGTACTGTATTAATGTTCCAATTGAACCCAACAAAATCATACAATTATTTAATACAAAATACATTTCACCAAAATCAAGGTTTCATAATTATTGGCACTCCTCACTTAGTACGTAGTGCCACCACCTCTGGCAAGGACAGCAGCATGGTCTTTTCCTGTGATGTTTGACAAGGTTATTTTGGACCATTCCTCTATGCAGATCCTTTCAAGATCCTTCACATTCTTGGGTTTGTGCTTATCAACTGCCCCTCTTCCACTCAGCCCACAGGTTTTCCATTGGATTTAGGTCCAGCAACTGAGATGGCCATGGCAGAACATTGATTTTGTTGTTTGTTTGGTCTCATCTGACCAGAGCACCTTCTTCCAATCATAATTTCAATTACGTTTGGCAAACTCTAAGCGCTTGTGTCTGTGTCTTGGGGTCAGAAAGGGCTTTCTTCTGGCAACCCTTCTAAAGAGCCTGTGGTTGTGGAGGTGGAGTCTGATGGTGCTTTCTTCTGGCAACCCTTCTAAAGAGCCTGTGGTTGTGGAGGTGGAGTCTGATGGTGCTTTCTTCTGGCAATCCTTCTAAAGAGCCTGTGGTTGTGGAGGTGGCATCTGATGGTGCTTTCTTCTGACAACCCTTCCAAAGAGCCTGTGGTTGTGGAGGTGGAGTCTGATGGTGCTTTCTTCTGGCAATCCTTCTAAAGAGCCTGTGGTTGTGGAGGTGGAGTCTGATGGTGCTTTCTTCTGGCAATCCTTCTAAAGAGCCTGTGGTTGTGGAGGTGGCATCTGATGGTGCTTTCTTCTGACAACCCTTCCAAAGAGCCTGTGGTTGTGGAGGTGGAGTCTGATGGTGCTTTCTTCTGGCAATCCTTCTAAAGAGCCTGTGGTTGTGGAGGTGGAGTCTGATGGTGCTTTCTTCTGGCAATCCTTCTAAAGAGCCTGTGGTTGTGGAGGTGGAGTCTGATGGTGCTTTCTTCTGGCAACCCTTCTAAAGAGCCTGTGGTTGTGGAGGTGGAGTCTGATGGTGCTTTCTTCTGGCAATCCTTCCAAAGAGCCTGTGGATGTGGAGGTGGCATCTGATGGTGCTTTTTTTAAACCTGGTGACCCCAAGACGCCACCAAGGCCTGCAATTCTTTCACAGCGATTCTTGATGATTTTGTTGCTTCTCTCACCATCCTCCTCCCCATCCTGGGGGGCAAAATGCATTTGCATCCTATACCTGTGAGGTTTAACTGTTCCATATCTTTGGAATTTTTTTAAATAATTGCCCCAGCAGTGCTCAGTGGTATATTCAATCGGTTGTGGATCTTCTTGTAGCCATTAGCAGATTTATGAAGATCTACGACCATCTGTCCATTTTGAACTGCCAGTTCTTTTCTTCATGGTGTTGCATTGCATGCCTGTTATCTCATTTTTATACCCTAGTGAAACAGGAAGTGATGTAATGGCTCAATATAGCCCGTTAACACTTAGATAAACCTTAATAAGTGGAATTTAATTCCTGGTTTAATTTTGGTAGATGTTAATTACAATAATATTTAAGGGTGCCATTAATTGTGAAACCTTGATTTGCAGGACATTGATTTTTAATTAAATCAATAAATTATTTTGTTGGGTTCCATTGAAACATTAATAAAGTACAGTATTTTTCACATGTTGGTATTTTGAGTTTCTCTCCATAATTAGATTGTTTATATTTTTTGAAGTATTGTTTGTGCATTGCCAGTCAGGGTGCCAGTCATTTTGGAGCCCACTGTATATATATATATATATATATTTTATTTTTATTTTTAATTAGGAAAAAATGACCAAGGTACAGACCTCAGTGTCCTCAGACGTAGCTACGGACCTGTCAACGTCCTATGGAGAACCATAATTACATTGTAACAGTGACAGCTGAGCTGATGTGTTCTGGAGAATGAAGGGGGAAAAGGCAACTCTAGAGAGGAAGTTGTATTGTAAAGGTACAGATGTAAAATATGTGATCTTTACTTGGGGAAAAATACACTGTAATGAAAAGAGCATTAAAAAGGCTAAATTCACAACACGTCTATCAACTCTCATTGATTACAAGCAGTACCAAGACGACGGATCTACAATCAATAACGGCTGAGTCATAAGAGACTGGGGTTTGGGTTCAGGGCCAGGCACAGCAGGTTCTCATGCCCCCCCCCTGTGTGCCAGTCAGTGGGCTGGGTGAAGAAGTGAGTAACCCTGGCAGTGGTCCAGTGTGCCAGCCAGGGGGCTCTGGATTTGCAGTGACTCTTAACCCCTGTCTCCAGGCCCAGAAAGGCCTCCAGACAGAAGATCCATTTACTACAGCCCTAGGCTTGGCACACACCGAGCACCCTGACCCCTATACATTCTCCTAGGGCAGCATAATCTACAGTGCATTCAGAAAGTATTCAGTCCACTTCCTTTTTTCCACATTTTGTTACATTACAGCCTATGGCCCCCTCAGGAGACTGAAAAGATTAGGCATGGGTCCTCAGATCCTCAAAAGGTTCTACAGCTGCACCATCGAGAGCATCCTGACTGCTTGCATCACTGCTTGGTATGGCAACTGCTCGACAGCATCATGCTGTGGGGATGTTTTTCAGCGGCAGGGACTGGGAGACTAGTTAGGATCGAGGGAAAGATGAACGGAGCAAAGAACACAGAGATCCTTGATGAAAATCTGCTCCAGATCGCTCAGCACCTCAGACTGGGACGAATGTTCACCTTCCAACAGGACAACGACTCTATGTAAACAGCCAAGACAATGCAGGAGTGGCTTCTGGAAAAATCTCTGAATGTCCTTGAGTGACCCAGCCAGAGCCCGGACTTGAACCCGATCAAACATCACTAGAGAGACCTGAAAATAGCTGTGCAGCGACACTCCCCATCCAACCTGACAGAGCTTGAGAGGATCTGCAGAGAAAAATGGGAGAAACTCCCCAAATGCAGGTGTGCCAAGCTTGTAGTGTCATACACAAGAAGACGCAAGGCTGTAATCGCTGCCAAAGGTGCTTTAACAAAGTACTGAATAAAGGATCTGAATATTTATCTAAATGTGATATTTCTATTATTTTATTGTTAATACATTTGCAAAAAAAAATCGAAACCTGTTTTTGCTTTGTCATTATGGGGTTGTATGTGTAGATTGGGGGAGTGGGGGTGGGACAATTTAATCAATTTTAGAATAAGGCTGTAACGTAACAAAATGTGGAAAAAGTCAATACCTTCGGAATGCTCTGTACATCACATTGTAACAGTTCAAATACACCCACTTTCCTTTCACATTGCTGATGTACTAACAAACACCCCCTAGTGGTCAAGTATATAGATAAAACAGTCAAAACACTTGTAAAAACCATTGACTGACTGACTAAATAATCTTACCTTTTTCTCTCTGATGAGAACACCTCCTCTCCATAACTCCCTCTCATCAATACAGGTCATGATGCTACTGGGATGTACTACTCTGGCTGACAGGTTAGAGGCTGGCTTCTGCCACCTGGAGGAACGAGCAAAAGAAGGACAGACATCAGTTTATCTGTGTATTTAGCCATTCAACAAGTCTATGCTGCCCTCTAGTGGTAAAATGGAGATCACACAGGTACAACTGTTGGGAGGATTCCAGTGTCAAGTGGACTCGTCATTTAGTATAATAGTTCTTTGTCCTTACCCAGCTTGGTGTTCAGTCACTATGGTCATCTTGGCTGTGTGCCATGTCTGCATGTGTTTCAACGAGCCAATCACAGGGAGGAAGTCCTTCAGCTTAGGAGCTTCTTCAGCAAAACCCAGAAATATCACATCTAACAGTGCTTTTCCTGGAGGAGAAACAGAGTCAGCCATAAAATACCTAGTAAACTGACACAAATATTACATCTAGGAGAAACAGTCAGCCTTAAAACACCTAATAAACTGACACAAATATTACATCTAGGAGAAACAGAGTCAGCCATAAAACACCTAGTAATCTGACACAAATATTACATCTAGGAGAAACAGAGTCAGCCATAAAACACCTAGTAAACTGACACAAATATCAGATCTAGCAGAGTTTTTCCTGGGAGAGAAAGAGAGGGGAACAGAGTCAGCTATAAAACACAACACAAGCCACGGCATGTAGGAAATATAGAGAACTCCTGGATAAGATATGGAGAGGAATCTTTCTCAGTCTGGCCAAATGAACCAAGGTGAACGGAGTGAGTTACCTGGAGGGGGAAGCTTGTCTGATAACAGGTGTAATCCCTCTGCTGCCTCTTCATACAACCTGCAGTCATCACAAATCAGAACTTTATTCATACAACTATTCATTTATTCACCCCTGACAGGGCCCTACCTTTCAATACAGCCCAGAAATGTGATATTCAGAAGTTCTAGAACATCTCAGAGGAAATAAGGTCAACTGTGTATGTTTGCTTCCACACTGCAGAAGTAGTATTATGGAAGAGCACAGAGCTGGGATGTGCAACAGAATTAAAACAGGGCTCTATGCTGACATGTTTCACAAGGAGCACTAAAATAAAATATTTGAGAGTGTTTTAATGATAAGAAATTACTAGACGTTTTTGGGGTGTTCTATGCTAAATCAAGCACAATGTACCCTCAAATATTTGAGTCACTTAGGCGAGACAAAAATGTTCAGCTGGCCCTTTAAGGGCGGGAGGTTGCCGTGGTAACGGTGAAACTCGCATGTCTGACTGAGTCCGAATCTCCAGGTCACTTCGCACTTGTACATTTTACTCACACACGTGCTCATACTTGACTTTTGCCGTTCGGCCACACACCTATTTTTAGTTGTCAGTGTAAGTCTAATGGTGGCACTGTAGAGCCCTGTGAACATCACTCATACTGTGTCTGCTGTGGGTCAGGCTGGTCAGTCTTCTCCTCCTGCTCATCCAGAGCACTGAGACAGGCCTCTATAGTGCTGGGGCTCTCCTCCTGCTCATCGTTCTTCTGACAACTACCCAGCTCCTCCCACTCTGTACTGCAGAACTACAACCAGAAACAGGAAGGATGACAGTCAGCCAATGTGGTCAATAGGTTTGAGGACCCCCCCCCCCCCCAAAGAAACAGAAGACTGTGATGAATGTGTCATGTATAACTGATGAAATGGTTGGATGTTGTGGCAGACATCTATCTCCACATCTCCACAAACACAAAGCAGGACAGAGTTGGGTCAGAACGACATCCCTGACTAATACCAGACATTCCTTGACATGACACTTACCTGAGATGTCCCATGGCATGTCTGGACAGCAAAATACCACCTCTGTGAGGCTGGACCACCACTCAGAGAGCAGGCTTAGGAGGCAGAATGAGAGATGACAGAATCACATTTAGCAAATGTTACTTAACCCCTTACAATGTTTAAAAGCAGGTATACATATTGCAATCGTTTCTGCAAGCAAGACACCTGACACACACAAACAATGCATTGGCTTACCTGGAAACAGAGAAACCCTCCGTTTTGAATTACAACTGGCGATGCTCCCCAGTTGATCATAGATCTGTTTGGCAGCCTCCAATGCTGTAAAATAAACGATTACAATCATTCAAGAAGTTATGACTTACATTTACAAGAACACCACCATTGCTCATTGTATGTTTATCATCCTTTCTACTATAGATGGCTCTGCTGCTTCCTACTACAGTAGGGAACAACACGAAATCCGAGTCCACTACAAAGCTATGGTTAACGTACCCTTCGCGCATTTATCCTCTTCTTGGTTAAAAGAAACAACTAGCACGTACCGATCCATTCCTCTGAATACTCTACCATCAGTGTTCAGTATAAATGTAAATAAAAAGTTGTGTAGACTTTTTTTCGTATTATCAAATTCATTTCCGCGCGCTCTCTCTCTCTCTCTCTCTCTCTCTCTCTCTCTCTCTCTCTCTCTCTCTCTCTCTCTCTGGTAAAACGGAAGTTGTCATCTAGAGTTCTGGTGACGTCAAGGCGCGACTTCAAAATACAACCGGCGGGAAAATACATGTTTAATGACCATGAGCGATATTATCAAAAACAAATATTGTTTGGCATATTCTTTGATCGTTTTCTCCCTAAAATATACAAAATATCATCGGTTACATATTATTCACCGAAAATGTACTAGTTATCCATTCAGGATTTCAAGAACAGATTTACAATTTGGACACAGGAACGGAGTTCTTTTATCCATGTTTCGACTCAATACAACGCTGCACCATCTGCTCACATTGGGGGTCAATCTGGAATGATGTGCTCGTAATTCAAGTACTATGTCCAGTTTTACCAAATCTGCCCAGGTAATACTTTATTTTTTATACGTAATTGTATTTAGAACCAGCATTAAATGTGTAAATGTGTCAGTTATATGCAAAACTCATCGCTATCCGATGGTACATGTAGCTAACGTTAGCTAATCTCTTTATTAATCGTAGTCTTAAATTACAGTGGGATCTTTTCTTGCAATGATTTATTGTATTAATATAATCCGTGTGCCCAAGCCAGCCTGCAGCTACATGTTTGTGGCTTGAGAGCTGACAACTGTGTGTTGATGAGGGAAGCTGTGCCACTACTGTGTCTGAAACTCTGAATTGACTTGATCTCTCTCTCTGTTCCCCCGTATTCAGCAATGGGCTACATTTGCCAGGTCGTGGTACCTGATAGACGCTCGAATGCAGCCTCCAGGGAAGATTGCCACTATGTGTGCAATCAGGCTACAGGGGAAACACAAACCTATCTACCATGCACTGAGTAAGTAGACAGCTAGCTAGTATGCCCGTTTTAGAAATGATGTGTTTTCCTGAATGTGTGTGACTGTGCAATACAGTCTGCAGTTGATTTGAGTATTTAATTTTAGGTTTTCTTCACAGCCAGCCAGGACATATTGTTTGTGGCCATAACAATGACCACATGGTGGCGCTAAAGTATCACTGTGAAACCAATAGACCCCAACCATGCACATAACCAGAAGGCATAGTACCCACACACCACTTATTTTTCATCAACTGCCTTCAGCATTCCTTCAAAACCTGTGTCTATTCACACTAATTTGATTTGACTGTGAGGTGAATGCCTCGTCACCTGATGTGAAGGTCTATGTGTGGACAGGGACCCCGAGGGACATGTGTAACCTTTAACCAGGCAAGTCAGTTAACAAACTCTTATTTACAATGACGACCTACCCTGGCCAAACCCGGCCAACGCTGGGGCAATTGTGTGCCGCCCTATGGGACTCCCAATGTGAAACAGCCTGGATTCGAACCTGGTACTATAGTATCGCCTCTTGCACTGAGATACAGTGCCTTGCGCCACTCGGCAGCCCCTCGGGATAGATAACCATGTCCGTTACTTTCCCCTCATCCCTGGAGCTGTGCTCTGTTAACGGTTGTGTGTGGGCAGGGACCCTGAGGGATGGAGAACCCTGTCCATTACTTTCCCCTCATCCCTGGAGCTGTGCTCTGTTAACGGTTGTGTGTGGGCAGGGACCCTGAGGGATGGAGAACCCTGTCCATTACTTTCCCCTCATCCCTGGAGCTGTGCTCTGTTAACGGTTGTGTGTGGGCAGGGACCCTGAGGGATGGAGAACCCTGTCCATTACTTTCCCCTCATCCCTGGAGCTGTGCTCTGTTAACGGTTGTGTGTGGGCAGGGACCCTGAGGGATGGAGAACCCTGTCCATTACTTTCCCCTCATCCCTGGAGCTGTGCTCTGTTAACGGTTGTGTGTGGGCAGGGACCCTGAGGGATGGAGAACCCTGTCCATTACTTTCCTCTCATCCCTGGAGCTGTGCTCTGTTAACGGTTGTGTGTGGGCAGGGACCCTGAGGGATGGAGAACCCTGTCCATTACTTTCCCCTCATCCCTGGAGCTGTGCTCTGTTAACGGTTGTGTGTGGGCAGGGACCCTGAGGGATGGAGGACCCTGAGGGATGGAGAACCCTGTCCGTTACTTTCCCCTCACCCCTGGAGCTGTGCTCTGTTAACGGTTGTGTGTGGGCAGGGACCCTGAGGGATAGAGAACCATGTCCATTACTTTCCCCTCACCCCTGGAGCTGTGCTCTGTTAACGGCTGGAATCCTATTCTATGACTCTGTTTTAAATATTCTATTAAATGTTTCATGCTGGTTGTTGAATGACCATTCTAACTAAGAAGGGTTTATTCTCTTGTTTTATACAGTACCAGTCAAAAGTTTGGACACACCTACTCATTCATTTTTCTTAATTTTTTACTATTTTCTACATTGTATAATAATAGTGAAGACATCACAACTATGAAATAACACATATGGAATCCTGTAGTAACCAAACAAAGTGTTAAACAAATAAAAATATATGTTAGGTTCTTCAAAGTAGCCACCCTTTGCCTTGATGACAGCTTTTCACACTCTTGGCATTCTCTCAACCAGCGTCACCTGGAATGCTTTTCCGACAGTCTTAAAGGAGTTCCCACATATGCTGAGCACTTGTTGGCTGCTTTTCCTTCACTCTGTGGTCCAACTCATCTCAAACCATCTCAATTGGGTTGAGGTTGCTGATTGTGGAGTCCTGGTCATCTGATGTAGCACTCCATCACTCTCCTTCTTGGTAAAATAGCCCTTACACAGCCTGGAGGTGTGTTGGGCCATTGTCCTGTTGAAAAACAAATGATAGTCCCACTAAGGGCAAACCAGGCGGGATGGCGTATCACTGCAGAATGCTGTGGTAGCCATGCTGGTTAAGTGTGTTAAGTGTGCCTTGAATTCTAATTAAATCACAGACAGTGTCACCAGCTCATCCATGCTCCATTCACCTACTCTGCGTCTCAGAATGACAGAGTGGTTGGGACCAGAAATCTAAATGTTGGACTCGTCAGACCACAGGACAAATTTACAACGGTCTAATGTCCATTGCTCGTGTTTCTTCTCCTCTGAACAGTTGATGTTGAGATGTCCATTACTTGAACTCTGTGAAGCATTTATTTGGGCTGCAATTTCTGAGGCTGGTAACTAATGAACGTATCCTCTGCAGCAGAGGTAACTCTGTGTCTTCCTTTCCTGTAGTGGTCCTCATGAGAGTCAGTTTCTTTATATCACTTGATGGTTTTTGCGACTGCACTTGAAGAAACTGTTAAAAGTTCCACTATTCTACCTGCCGTCCCTCCACTCTAACCACTAGGCTACCTGCCGTCCCTCCACTCTAACCACTAGACTACCTGCCGTCCCTCCACTCTAACCACTAGGCTACCTGCCATCCCTCCACTCTAACCACTAGGCTACCTGCCGCCCCTCCACTCTAACCACTAGGCTACCTGCCGTCGCTACACTCTAATTAGCCACTAGGCTACCTGCCGTCCCTCCACTCTAACCACTAGGCTACCTGCCGCCCCTACACTCTAACCACTAGGCTACCTGCCGTCGCTACACTCTAACCACTAGGCTACCTGCCGTCCCTACACTCTAACCACTAGGCTACCTGCCGCCCCTACACTCTAACCACTAGGCTACCTGCCGCCCCTACACTCTAACCACTAGTCTACCCTGCCGTCCCTCCACTCTAACCGCTAGGCTACCTGCCGTCGCTACACTCTAACCACTAGGCTACCTGCCGTCGCTACACTCTAACCACTAGGCTACCTGCCATCCCTACACTCTAACCACTAGGCTACCTGCCGTCGCTACACTCTAACCACTAGGCTACCTGCCGTCGCTACACTCTAACCACTAGGCTACCTGCCGTCGCTACACTCTAACCACTAGGCTACCTGCCGTCGCTACACTCTAACCACTAGGCTACCTGCCGTCCCTCCACTCTAACCACTAGGCTACCTGCCGTCCCTACACTCTAACCACTAGGCTACCTGCCTGCCCCGACACTCTAACCACTAGGCTACCTGCCGTCCCTACACTCTAACCACTAGTCTACCTGCCGTCCCTACACTCTAACCACTAGGCTACCTGCCTGCCCCTACACTCTAACCACGAGGCTACCTGCCGTCCCTACACTCTAACCACTAGGCTACCTGCCGTCCCTACACTCTAACCACTAGGCTACCTGCCGTCCCTACACTCTAACCACTAGGCTACCTGCCGTCCCTACACTCTAACCACTAGGCTACCTGCCGTCCCTACACTCTAACCACTAGGCTACCTGCCGTCCCTACACTCTAACCACTAGGCTACCTGCCGTCCCTACACTCTAACCACTAGGCTACCTGCCGTCCCTACACCCTAACCACTAGACTACCTGCCGTCCCTACACTCTAACCACGGCTACCTGCCTGACCCTACACTCTAACCACTAGACTACCTGCAGGTGGTCCTTACACTCTAACCACCTGCCGTCCCAACAGGGACCACTATTCTACCTGCCGTCCCTACACTCTAACCACTAGGCTACCTGCCGTCCCTACACTCTATCCACTAGGCTACCTGCCACCCCCACACTCTAACCACTAGGCTACCTGCCTGCCCCTACACTCTAACCACTAGGCTACCTGCCGTCCCTACACTCTAACCACTAGTCTACCTGCCGTCCCTACACTCTAACCACTAGGCTACCTGCCGTCCCTACACTCTAACCACTAGGCTACCTGCCTGCCCCTACACTCTAACCACTAGGCTACCTGCCGTCCCTACACTCTAACCACTAGGCTACCTGCCGTCCCTACACTCTAACCACTAGGCTACCTGCCGTCCCTACACTCTAACCACTAGGCTACCTGCCGTCCCTACACTCTAACCACTAGGCTACCTGCCGTCCCTACACTCTAACCACTAGGCTACCTGCCGTCCCTACACTCTAACCACTAGGCTACCTGCCGTCCCTACACTCTAACCACTAGGCTACCTGCCGTCCCTACACTCTAACCACTAGGCTACCTGCCGTCCCTACACCCTAACCACTAGACTACCTGCCGTCCCTACACTCTAACCACTCGGCTACCTGCCGTCCCTACACTCTAACCACTAGTCTACCCTGCCGTCCCTACACTCTAACCACTAGGCTACCTGCCGTCTCTACACTCTAACCACTAGGTGACCTGCCGTCCCTACACTCTAACCACTAGTCTACCCTGCCGTCCCTACACTCTAACCACTAGGCTACCTGCCGTCCCTACACTCTAACCACTCGGCTACCTGCCGTCCCTACATTCTAACCACTCGGCTACCTGCCGTCCCTACACTCTAACCACTAGGCTACCTGCCGTCCCTACACTCTAACCACTAGGCTACCTGCCGTCCCTACACTCTAACTACTAGGCTACCTGCCGTCCCTACACTCTAACCACTAGGCTACCTGCCGTCCCTACACTCTAACCACTAGGCTACCTGCCGTCCCTACACTCTAACCACTAGGCTACCTGCCGTCCCTACACTCTAACCACTAGGCTACCTGCCGTCCCTACACTCTAACCACTAGGCTACCTGCCGTCCCTACACTCTAACCACTAGACTACCTGCCGTCCCTACACTCTAACCACTAGGCTACCTGCCTGACCCTACACTCTAACCACTAGACTACCTGCAGGTGGTCCTTACACTCTAACCACCTGCCGTCCCAACAGGGACCACTATTCTACCTGCCGTCCCTACACTCTAACCACTAGGCTACCTGCCGTCCCTCCACTCTAACCACTAGGCTACCTGCCGTCCCTACACTCTAACCACTAGGCTACCTGCCGTCCCTACACTCTAACCACTAGGCTACCTGCCGTCCCTACACTCTAGCCTCTAGGCTGCCTGCCGTCCCTACACTCTAACCACTAGGCTACCTGCCGTCCCTACACTCTAACCACTAGTCTACCCTGCCGTCCCTCCACTCTAACCACTAGGCTACCTGCCGTCCCTACACTCTAACCACTAGGCTACCTGCCGTCCCTACACTCTAACCACTAGGCTACCTGCCGTCCCTACACTCTAACCACTAGGCTACCTGCCGTCCCTACACTCTAACCACTAGGCTACCTGCCGTCGCTACACTCTAACCACTAGGCTTCCTGCCGTCCCTACACTCTAACCACTAGACTACCTGCCGTCCCTACACTCTAACCACTAGGCTACCTGCCGTCCCTACACTCTAACCTCTAGGCTACCTGCCGTCCCTACACTCTAACCTCTAGGCTGCCTGCCGTCCCTACACTCTAACCACTAGGCTTCCTGCCGTCCCTACACTCTAACCACTAGACTACCTGCCGTCCCTACACTCTAACCACTAGGCTACCTGCCGTCCCTACACTCTAACCTCTAGGCTGCCTGCCGTCCCTCCACTCTAACCACTAGGCTACCTGCCGTCCCTCCACTCTAACCACTAGGCAACCTGCCGTCCCTACACTCTAACCACTAGGCTACCTGCCGTCGCTACACTCTAACCACTAGGCTACCTGCCGTCCCTACACTCTAACCACTAGGCTACCTGCCGTCCCTACACTCTAACCACTAGGCTACCTGCCGTCCCTACACTCTAACCTCTAGGCTGCCTGCCGTCCCTCCACTCTAACCACTAGGCTACCTGCCGTCCCTACCCTCTAACCACTAGGCTACCTGCCGTCCCTACCCTCTAACCACTAGGCTACCTGCCGTCCCTACACTCTACCCACTAGGCTACCTGCCGTCCCTACACTCTAACCACTAGGCTACCTGCTGTCCCTACACTCTAACCACGAGGCTACCTGACTGCCCCTACACTCTAACCACTAGGCTACCTGCAAGTCAACCACTTAGTCATCTATCATTCTCTGCCCATTATATCTAATTCAGAAACCACCTTTTTGTTGTGGTGGCAGGCAGTCAAATGATGATTATTTTCCTGCCTTCCTTGATAATCTTTTGAAAGGAGCTAAAAGATGTCAGCAAAATATGTTTCTTTGGAGTTTGTGATGTTTTCTAATGAGCACGTGTCTCTGTGTTCCTCAGGTGATGTTGGAGACCATGTAGTAGTCATGAACAGCAGACACATAGCCTTCTCTGGGAACAAATGGGAGCAGAAGATGTACTCCTCTCACACCCAGTAAGGCCTCAGACTGTCTGTCTGGTACACATGGAATTAACCAGTGAACACAAACGAGTGTTATTCTGTACCTGTGTTTACTCACCAATCAAGAAGAACTTTGTTGAAGACATGGAGCATGTGAACTGATCTGTGTAATGAGTGATGTGGTTGACTAGGCCTATGTGTGTAGAGGGATGTGGTTGACTAGGCCTATGTGTGTAGAGGGATGTGGTTGACTAGGCCTATGTGTGTAATGAGTGATGTGGTTGACTAGGCCTATGTGTGTAGAGTGATGTGGTTGACTAGGCCTATGTGTGTAGAGTGATGTGGTTGACTAGGCCTGTGTGTAGAGTGATGTGGTTGACTAAGCCTATGTGTGTAATGAGTGATGTGGTTGACTAGGCCTATGTGTGTAGAGTGATGTGGTTGACTAAGCCTATGTGTGTAATGAGTGATGTGGTTGACTAGGCCTATGTGTGTAGAGTGATGTGGTTGACTAAGCCTATGTGTGTAGAGTGATGTGGTTGACTAGGCCTATGTGTGTAGAGTGATGTGGTTGACTAGGCCTATGTGTGTAGAGTGATGTGGTTGACTAAGCCTATGTGTGTAGAGTGATGTGGTTGACTAGGCCTATGTGTGTAGAGTGATGTGGTTGACTAGGCCTATGTGTGTAGAGTGATGTGGTTGACTAGGCCTATGTGTGTAGAGTGATGTGGTTGACTAGGCCTATGTGTGTAGAGTGATGTGGTTGACTAGGCCTATGTGTGTAATGAGTGATGTGGTTGACTAGGCCTATGTGTGTAGAATGATGTGGTTGACTAGGCCTATGTGTGTAGAGTGATGTGGTTGACTAGGCCTATGTGTGTAGAATGATGTGGTTGACTAGGCCTATGTGTGTAGAGTGATGTGGTTGACTAGGCCTATGTGTGTAATGAGTGATGTGGTTGACTAGGCCTATGTGTGTAGAGTGATGTGGTTGACTAGGCCTATGTGTGTAGAGTGATGTGGTTGACTAGGCCTATGTGTGTAATGAGTGATGTGGTTGACTAAGCCTATGTGTGTAATGAGTGATGTGGTTGACTAGGCCTATGTGTGTAATGAGTGATGTGGTTGACTAGGCCTATGTGTGTAGAGTGATGTGGTTGACTAGGCCTATGTGTGTAGAGTGATGTGGTTGACTAGGCCTATGTGTGTAGAGTGATGTGGTTGACTAAGCCTATGTGATGTGGTTGACTAGGCCTATGTGTGTAGAGTGATGTGGTTGACTAGGCCTATGTGTGTAGAGTGATGTGGTTGACTAGGCCTATGTGTGTAGAGTGATGTGGTTGACTAAGCCTATGTGATGTGGTTGACTAGGCCTATGTGATGTGGTTGACTAGGCCTGTGTGTAGAGTGATGTGGTTGACTAGGCCTATGTGTGTAGAGTTGGTTGTCATACAAAAGTGTGTCTTCCTCTAAATCCAGTCTTGTTTCTTTCCCAAAGGTACCCGGGTGGATTTAAACAAGTCACAGCCACCCAGCTACATTTGAAAGACCCCAAAGCGGTAAGTATTGAGAGTCCGTTTATTAGGTACACTCGTCTAGTACCGAGTCGCACTCCACCCTTTGCCTCCAGAACAGCCAGAATTCTTCGGGAACATTCCACAGGGATGTTGGTCCATGTTGACGCGATGGCATCACGCAGTTGCTGCAGATTCGATGGCGGTACACCACAGCAACCAGCCTGTACCATTGACACCATCAGGACTCTGATTGGCCATCGGCTTGACTCCACATAAACCGCGATTCGTCGGACCAGGGAATGTTTTTCCACTTCTCAAGTGTTGGTGATCATGTCCCCACTGGAGACACTTCTCCTTGTGTTTAGCTGATAGGAGTGGAACCCGGTGTGGTCATCTGCTGCAACAGTCCATCCATGACAGGGAGCGACGAGATGAGCGTTCTGAGATGCTGTTCAACACACCACTGTTGTACTTATTTGTCTGTTTGTGGCCTGCCTGTTGGCTTGCACCATTCTTCTCCTTCTCCTTCCACCTCTCTCATCAACCAGCTGGTTTACAGGACTGCAGCTGACTGGATGTTTTGTGTTTGTCGCTCCGTTTCCCAGTAAACTCTAGACGTTGTCATGTGTGAAAAGCCCAGGAATGCGGCCATTTCTGAGGTACTGGTGGGTCCGGCGAGCCTGGTACCGACGATCATACCGCGCTCAAAGTCGCTGAGGTCACTGGTTTTGCCCATTCTAACGTTCAATAGAAGGGTAACTGAATGCCTCGATGCCTGTCTGCCTGCTTTATAGAGCCAGCCACAGCCACGTCACGACTCAATGTCTGTAGGAGCGATCCGTTTACATGAACAGGATGGTGTACCTAATAAACTGACCGGTGAGTTAACTACTGTTTTATTGGTGGGGCCACTGCAGTCTGTTTGGAAACACTGAATCAACACTGTCCTCTCAGGCGTACCTGTACAGTAACTTCAGCCTTTAAAGTTTCATTCCTAGGCCGGGATGAAGCTGCATTTCATAAAAATGTCCGAATTGCATGTCGTTCAGGACAGCAGTTGCATTTTGCATTGCTGTTATGTATCGATGTTCATGTGGTGAAATATGAGCTGTCCCACAGTTGTGTGACGTGTTTTGTCTATAAAGGTTACAAATGGCCCGCTGGTGTGAGAGAGAGAGAGAGAGAGAGAGAGAGAGAGAGAGAGAGAGAGAGAGAGAATGAATTATGGTGTAATGAATTGTCTGTCCTTGTAAGTCTCCCGTCCCTCTGGTTCCAGAGGGGGAGTGTTCTCCTGCAGGATCATCAGGGAGGATTTCAGACAGAGACACTTGTGTATTATCACAGACACACAGGATCTCTGCTGATGCAGGTCTGTCAGACGATTAGACCTTTAGGAGAATGTCTGCTGTAAATCTGGGGAAAGGCCTAGCTGGGTGTGCAGGAAGATAAAGGAACAGCAGCACAGCTTATTTATACAACCCAGAGATTCACTTTTTCAAGGAATAAAACTAAACCCATTTCAGGTTAAATTCAGCTATATATGTTTTCTCTCCTCTCTGCCTTGCTCTTATTTAGATGGATGGTCTTAATTATGTTTTAGTGTATACTTTTTGTTTGTGTTGCCTCACATACATGAATGTTTCAACAGTGCCATCCCAAGTGGTTCACTGAGGAAATGTACCTGTAGCTAAGCCCAAATATATATATATATATATATATTAAATGTACCTTTAGCTAGGCCCACATATTAATTAATATATATATATATATATATATTAATTACATGTACCTGTAGCTAGGCCCACATATTAATTTATATATATATATATTAAATGTACCTTTAGCTAGGCCCACATATTAATTAATTAATATATATATATATATATATATATATTAATTACATGTACCTGTAGCTAAGCCCACATATATATATATATTAAATGTACCTTTAGCTAGGCCCACATATTAATTAATATATATATATATATATATATATATATATATATATATATATTAATTACATGTACCTGTAGCTAAGCCCACATATTAATTTATATATATATATGAATGAAATATACCTGTAGCTAAGCCCACGTATACACTACCTTTCAGGGTCACTAAGAAATGTCCTTGTTTTTTTAAAGAAAAGCAAAAAAAAATAGTCCATTTCAAATTGATCAGAAATACAGTGTAGACATTGTTAATGTTGTAAATGACTATTGTAGCTGGAAACGGTTGGTCCATTCCCCCCCCCCCCCCCCTCCTCCTCTCTCTCCCCTCCCGTCTCCAGCCCTCCTCAGGTTCCTCTAGCACGTTACACCTCCATTAATGAGATGGATGCATGTCTCTAGCTGAGTTATTCCAACGGGGGGAGAATCTATCAGAGGTAATTGTGGGTAATGATCACGTCGGGGTGACATCCACCTTCTGTAGCCGTGGTGACGGATGGTGTCCCTATACAACACACATCCGTCTTCCACACACCACGGTCGTCATTTAACAGGAGTAGGACTGATTTAATTTTCACAGGGGATAGATATGTATGAAGGGATTAAGCTGGAAATGGTAGATGAGAGAAAGTCAAATATTAAGAGATTTTTACTTCTTTGGGACATTTGGATTTTTCTTCCCCTCACTTGGTTTTCTTATTGCAGAGGATGGATCTGAGTGGTGGACGGTTATGTAGGAATAACATGTCATTTTGATGGTTGGTTTGCCAACAGAAGGAGGGAGGGAGGGAGGGGCAGAGGAGGGACAGAGGAGGAGCAGGGAGGGGCAGAGGAGGGGCAGCTGGGAGCAGGGAGGGGCGGGGAGGGGCAGAGGATGGGCCGCTGGGAGCAGGGAGGGGCGGGGAGGGGCAGCTGGGAGCAGGGAGGGGCGAGGAGGGGCAGCTGGGAGCAGGGAGGGGCGAGGAGGGGCAGCTGGGAGCAGGGAGGGGCAGCTGGGAGCAGGGAGGGGCAGAGGAGGGGCAGCTGGGAGCAGGGAGGGGCAGAGGAGGGGCAGCTGGGAGCAGGGAGGGGCAGCTGGGAGCAGGGAGGGGCAGCTGGGAGCAGGGAGGGGCAGAGGAGGGGCAGCTGGGAGCAGAGGAGGGACAGAGGAGGGGCAGCTGGGAGCAGGGAGGGGCAGAGGAGGGGCAGCTGGGTGCAGGGAGGGGCAGAGGAGGGACAGCTGGGAGCAGGGAGGGACAGCTGGGAGCAGGGAGGGACAGCTGGGAGCAGGGAGGGGCAGCTGGGAGCAGGGAGGGGCAGAGGAGGGACAAAGGAGGGGCAGCTGGGAGCAGGGAGGGGCAGAGGAGGGGCAGCTGGGAGCAGGGAGGGGCAGCGGAGGGACAGAGGAGGGGCAGCTGGGAGCAGGGAGGGACAGAGGAGGGGCAGCTGGGAGCAGGGAGGGGCAGCGGAGGGGCAGAGGAGGGGCAGCTGGGAGCAAGGAGGGGCAGAGGAGGGGCAGAGGAGGGACAGCTGGGAGCAGGGAGGGACAGCTGGGAGCAGGGAGGGACAGCTGGGAGCAGGGAGGGGCAGCTGGGAGCAGGGAGGGGCAGAGGAGGGACAAAGGAGGGGCAGCTGGGAGCAGGGAGGGGCAGAGGAGGGGCAGCTGGGAGCAGGGAGGGGCAGCGGAGGGACAGAGGAGGGGCAGCTGGGAGCAGGGAGGGACAGAGGAGGGGCAGCTGGGAGCAGGGAGGGGCAGCGGAGGGGCAGAGGAGGGGCAGCTGGGAGCAAGGAGGGGCAGAGGAGGGGCAGCTGGGAGCAGGGAGGGGCAGAGGAGGGGCAGCTGGGAGCAGGGAGGGGCAGAGGCACATTTTATGTAAACTTTATTTAAAGTCAGTTAAGAACAAATTATTATTTACCGGGGAACAATGGGTTAACTGCCTTGTTCAGGGGCATAAGGACAGGTTTTTACCTTGTCAGCTCAGGGATTCGATCCAGCAACCTTTCGGTTACTGGCCCAACGCTCTAACCACTAGGCTACCTGCCTTCCCCGAGCTGAGCATTCAGGGTATTAGTTCAAGGATAACACCATTTTTTTCACATGACCTAAATTATTTGCTACCAGTTGGCGATCGTGACACATCGCTCCAAGAAACACTGAATATGTGTCACACCACAGAGTGAGGGAGGGATACGAGGAATAGAACCAGCTTGTTAAAATGTTAGGAGAATATTGCAGGGGTATATAAAGTTGTCTACAGGGGAGACTCTTTACTATCTAGAGAGGGTAAGGTAGAGGAGATATTACCATATTGCTTAATCTAGTACATTCTATCAGATCCACCCAAGTGTCTCTAGGGGATAGGGGTAAATAGAGGGGTTGTTTCTGGACAGGGTCATAGAGAACAGACCTGAGGGGTTTTGTACAAAGAAGAATCAATTATTTAGCCAGCTAACTTTAATGAACAACCAGAAATATCTATTGTTTTTCAGTTTCATTAAGAAAGCTAAACTTATGTGTTTTTGGATGTTGGGTAAATTAGACCATGCCCGTTTTCAAGCATATACTTCTAAAAACAAAGGAGGGAAGTTAGCTGGCTGACTCATTGATCCTGCTCAGTAGTATCCCCGCCTGGACCTAACAGGATCTCCACTGGTCACCACTGGAGACATATCAAAGGTTCAATGATGGACCTCAACCTTGTTCTTCTCCAGAGCTGTAACCATGACAACCCTGATCCAACTGTCTTATATCAAATGTCTGTGTTAGTGTCCCAAATGGCACCCTATTCCCCAGATAGTGCGCTAGGATACCCTATATAGTTCAATAGGATCCCCTATATAGTTCAATAGGATTCCCTATATAGTGATCTAGGATTCCCTATATAGTGATCTAGGATTCTCTGTATAGTGATCTAGGATTCCCTATATAGTTCAATAGGATTCCCTATATAGTGATCTAGGATTCCCTGTATAGTGATCTAGGATTCCCTATATAGTTCAATAGGATTCCCTGTATAGTGATCTAGGAATCCTTATATATTGATCTAGGATTCCCTGTATAGTGATCTAGGATTCCCTGTATCGTGATCTAGGATTCCCTGTATCGTGATCTAGGATTCCCTGTATAGTGCGCTAGGATTCCCTATATAGTTCAATTGGATTCCCTATATAGTTCAATAGGATTCCCTGTATAGTGATCTAGGATTCCCTATATAGTTCAATAGGATTCCCTGTATAGTGATCTAGGAATCCTTATATATTGATCTAGGATTCCCTGTATAGTGATCTAGGATTCCCTGTATCGTGATCTAGGATTCCCTGTATCGTGATCTAGGATTCCCTGTATAGTGCGTTAGGATTCCCTATATAGTGCGCTAGGATTCCCTATATAGTTCAATTGGATTCCCTATATAGTTCAATAGGATTCCCTGTATAGTGATCTAGGATTCCCTATATAGTGATCTAGGATTCCCTATATAGTGATCTAGGATTCCCTATATAGTTCAATAGGATTCCCTGTATAGTGATCTAGGATTCCCTGTATAGTGATCTAGGATTCCCTATATAGTGATCTAGGATTCCCTATATAGTTCAATAGGATTCCCTGTATAGTGATCTAGGATTCCCTGTATAGTGCGTTAGGATTCCCTATATAGTGCGCTAGGATTCCCTATATAGTTCAATTGGATTCCCTATATAGTTCAATAGGATTCCCTGTATAGTGATCTAGGATTCCCTGTATAGTGATCTAGGATTCCCTATATAGTGATCTAGGATTCCCTATATAGTTCAATAGGATTCCCTGTATAGTGATCTAGGATTCCCTATATAGTGATCTAGGATTCCCTATATAGTGCACTAGTGTGCCATTTAGGGACTGAATCTGAGTAGCCTATCCAAGCGCTGGATCCAGAGTCCACTCTTCTTCTATCTTCCTCTTCTTCCTGCAGATAGTGAAGCTGGCAGTGTACGGGATGCTGCCTAGGAACCTCTCCAGAAGGACCATGATGCAACGGCTACACCTCTTCCCTGAAGATGTGAGACTTGTCTTTTAAGACTTTCACATCTAATATGTGTGAAAATGAAATGAGAAGTTTTAGTAAAAAGAATGACGCCACACACGACACCTCTTCCCTGAAGATAAAATAACTGGTCTTTATTCTCCCGTTGTGGACTGAATATGTCTTGACATGTTGATTTGATTGATTTGAATTTGTTTAATCATCTTAAATGATGACACATTCAGCCAAGAACAAGCAGAACAGACATAGAAATATCAGCGATAACACAAGTCTGACTTGTTTCCAATTAACACAAGTCTGACTTGTTTCCAATAAACGCAAGTCTGACTTGTTTCCAATAAACGCGAGTCTGACTTGTTTCCAATAAACGCGAGTCTGACTTGTTTCCAATAGACGCGAGTCTGACTTGTTTCCAATAAACGCGAGTCTGACTTGTTTCCAATAAACGCAAGTCTGACTTGTTTCCAATAAACGCAAGTCTGACTTGTTTCCAATAAACGCAAGTCTGACTTGTTTCCAATAAACGCGAGTCTGACTTGTTTCCAATAAACGCGAGTCTGACTTGTTTCCAATAAACGCGAGTCTGACTTGTTTCCAATAAACGCAATTCTGACTTGTTTCCAATAAACGCAATTCTGACTTGTTTCCAATAAACGCGAGTCTGACTTGTTTCCAATAAACGCGAGTCTGACTTGTTTCCAATAAACGCGAGTCCGACTTGTTTCCAATAAACGCGAGTCCGACTTGTTTCCAATAAACGCGAGTCCGACTTGTTTCCAATAAACGCGAGTCCGACTTGTTTCCAATAAACGCGAGTCCGACTTGTTTCCAATAAACGCGAGTCCGACTTGTTTCCAATAAACGCGAGTCCGACTTGTTTCCAATAAACGCGAGTCCGACTTGTTTCCAATAAACGCAAGTCTGACTTGTTTCCAATAAACGCAAGTCTGACTTGTTTCCAATAAACGCAAGTCTGACTTGTTTCCAATAAACGCAAGTCTGACTTGTTTCCAATTAAACGCAAGTCTGACTTGTTTCCAATAAACGCGAGTCTGACTTGTTTCCATTGTGGTAAAGCATTTAGACAAGTCTAGTCTGACTCTAGCTTCTCATTATACGGTATATAAATATTAAAGTCTTATTTCCCATTGACTTGCACCTCTCTCTAACCCAGGTGTGTTTTCCCTCTGAAAAGTGAAGACACCTACAAACCTAAGACTGTGTTCCTGTCCCTGGCTAGAGCCTAGGTGCCATACAGATCCATGAAATGACTGTTGTATGTAATTGTATGGCAGGATCTTCCTGAGGACATCCTTCTAAACCTGACGGAGGAGCTGCCTCAGCCCAGAGAGATCCCTCGCAGGCTGAATGAGTACAGCCAGGAGGAGCGAGAAGCCTTCCCCACTCTGTGGACCCCGTGAGTACCTTCTTCTCCCAGTCTTCCTCCATGGACGCATACGTGCAAACACACACACACCCTCTCTCTCACATCTTCACACACACACACACCATCCTTAATCACACCCACATATCCTCACACACACACAGCTCTCTCCACCCCAGCCTGCGCTGAATCTCTAGCTCATTTAGAACAACCTGGTTTATAGAGGAACAGACTGGTTTATAGAGGAACAGCCTGGTTTATAGAGGAACAGCCTGGTTTATAGAGGAACAGACTGGTTTATAGAGGAACAGACTGGTTTATAGCGGAACAGACTGGTTTATAGAGGAACAGACTGGTTTATAGAGGAACAGACTGGTTTATAGAGGAACAGACACATACCATAGTTCCACTACAGACTGCTGTGTTCCTTCAGCCATGGCGGTGATCCATCGTTCCTCAAGTCCACAGCCTGCTATTCATATCAGCCGTGACGCAGTTAAATGCCTTATGATACTGCTCTCTACCAGAGCGGACAAATCTTTAAGCATTTTATGACCTAAATGTTACGCTAGCTTTAGCTTACCACAAACATTCAAATAACTAGTAGAAACCCAAAATAATGATTTAGTGAAGAACGGGATAAAACCTTTGTGTGTGTGTGTGTTCGTGTGAAACCTACTTCTGTTATTACCGGTAAGTAAGGATGGGAGAAGTATAGCACCGTCTTCCTCTTTATTGATGTGAGAAACGGCTTCCTGTTACCGGCCTGACAAATGACTCCATTATGATAAAGAGTCGAAACGCGATCGGTCATGTTTCTGTAGAGTTAAGTAAGTGTATGGCTCAATGAGGGGGAAATGGTGGGTCTGGGGCCATGGACTGACCTCTCATACACACACACACGCTGTAGAGTTAAGTAAGTGTATGGCTCAATGAGGGGGAAATGGTGGGTCTGGGGCCATGGACTGACCTCTCATACACACACACACACGCTGTAGAGTTAAGTAAGTGTATGGCTCAATGAGGGGGAAATGGTGGGTCTGGGGCCATGGACTGACCTCTCATACACACACACACACGCTGTAGAGTTAAGTAAGTGTATGGCTCAATGAGGGGGAAATGGTGGGTCTGGGGCCATGGACTGACCTCTCATACACACACACACACACACACGCTGTAGAGTTAAGTAAGTGTATGGCTCAATGAGGGGGAAATGGTGGGTCTGGGGCCATGGACTGACCTCTCATATACACACACACACACACACGCTGTAGAGTTAAGTAAGTGTATGGCTCAATGAGGGGGAAATGGTGGGTCTGGGGCCATGGACTGACCTCTCATACACACACACACACACACGCTGTAGAGTTAAGTAAGTGTATGGCTCAATGAGGGGGAAATGGTGGGTCTGGGGCCATGGACTGACCTCTCATACACACACACACACACACACACACACACACACACTGTAGAGTTAAGTAAGTGTATGGCTCAATGAGGGGGAAATGGTGGGTCTGGGGCCATGGACTGACCTCTCATACACACACACACACACACACACGCTGTAGAGTTAAGTAAGTGTATGGCTCAATGAGGGGGAAATGGTGGGTCTGGGGCCATGGACTGACCTCTCATACACACACACACACACACACACACGCTGTAGAGTTAAGTAAGTGTATGGCTCAATGAGGGGGAAATGGTGGGTCTGGGGCCATGGACTGACCTCTCATACACACACACACACGCTGTAGAGTTAAGTAAGTGTATGGCTCAATGAGGGGGAAATGGTGGGTCTGGGGCCATGGACTGACCTCTCATACACACACACACACACACACACGCTGTAGAGTTAAGTAAGTGTATGGCTCAATGAGGGGGAAATGGTGGGTCTGGGGCTATGGACTGACCTCTCATACACACACACACACACACACACACACACTGTAGAGTTAAGTAAGTGTATGGCTCAATGAGGGGGAAATGGTGGGTCTGGGGCCATGGACTGACCTCTCATACACACACACACACACACACACACACACGCTGTAGAGTTAAGTAAGTGTATGGCTCAATGAGGGGGAAATGGTGGGTCTGGGGCCATGGACTGACCTCTCATATACACACACACACACACACACACACGCTGTAGAGTTAAGTAAGTGTATGGCTCAATGAGGGGGAAATGGTGGGTCTGGGGCCATGGACTGACCTCTCATACACACACACACACACACACGCTGTAGAGTTAAGTAAGTGTATGGCTCAATGAGGGGGAAATGGTGGGTCTGGGGCCATGGACTGACCTCTCATACACACACACACACACACACACACACGCTGTAGAGTTAAGTAAGTGTATGGCTCAATGAGGGGGAAATGGTGGGTCTGGGGCCATGGACTGACCTCTCATACACACACACACACACACACACGCTGTAGAGTTAAGTAAGTGTATGGCTCAATGAGGGGGAAATGGTGGGTCTGGGGCCATGGACTGACCTCTCATACACACACACACACACACACACACGCTGTAGAGTTAAGTAAGTGTATGGCTCAATGAGGGGGAAATGGTGGGTCTGGGGCCATGGACTGACCTCTCATACACACACACACACACACGCTGTAGAGTTAAGTAAGTGTATGGCTCAATGAGGGGGAAATGGTGGGTCTGGGGCCATGGACTGACCTCTCATACACACACACACACACACGCTGTAGAGTTAAGTAAGTGTATGGCTCAATGAGGGGGAAATGGTGGGTCTGGGGCCATGGACTGACCTCTCTCACACACACACACACACACACACACACGCTGTAGAGTTAAGTAAGTGTATGGCTCAATGAGGGGGAAATGGTGGGTCTGGGGCCATGGACTGACCTCTCATATACACACACACACACACACACGCTGTAGAGTTAAGTAAGTGTATGGCTCAATGAGGGGGAAATGGTGGGTCTGGGGCCATGGACTGACCTCTCACACACACACACACACACACACACACGCTGTAGAGTTAAGTAAGTGTATGGCTCAATGAGGGGGAAATGGTGGGTCTGGGGCCATGGACTGACCTCTCATACACACACACACACACACACACTGTAGAGTGGTGACTGAGGACTCAAGATGGAACCCCGTTGGGATTGTTGATGTTTCTCTCAAGATTGAGACTGTGAACCTCCACTTTTTCAAACACTTGACACCCCACGTGTGTTAATGCACTTAAGATCTTTCCTTTTAAAGTCGTATTGAAACACTAGAGAGGTACTCTGTAATCAAATTCATGCTAACTTTTTACGAGGCCAGTAATTCACCCCAATGAGCAGTGGAACCGAGGAGGGTTTTATAGAGAGCAGTATGTTTATATGGGGTTTCTCTAGTAACCACCGCAGTGATTGGTCAGGACGACCCTACAGAGCATGTCCATTAAAACACATCACACAGGAAATAGACACTGACGTGATAATCAGACGGCCAGAACAGCCACTACATTACTTCCTGTCTGTAAATGAAAGGAAATTTGGAGTTTTCAACCTGACAGAAAACAGTGACATTCCAGAATTCCGTGACATCATTCTTGTAGTGTAATGTTTGGCGTACTGGGAGAAGGCTGCTGCTGCTGAGGTTCAGGGGGAATCTGCGATTCTGATCACGCATACTCAAATGGACTGCAGCTATAACTCACTTGGAATAACACAGAAGGGAGAAATGAAGCTTAACAGTGACTTGATGTAGTGTTTATAGGGTGTTAACTGGTGTCGTGGTTACAGGGTGTTAACTGGTGTAGTGGTTATAGGGTGTTAACTGGTGTAGTGGTTACAGGGTGGTTACAGGGTGTTAACTGGTGTAGTGGTTATAGGGTGTTAACTAGTGTAGTGGTTATAGGGTGTTAACTGGTGTAGTGGTTACAGGGTGGTTATAGGGTGTTAACTGGTGTAGTGGTTATAGGGTGTTAACTGGTGTCGTGGTTACAGGGTGTTAACTGGTGTAGTGGTTATAGGGTGTTAACTGGTGTAGTCGTTACAGGGTGGTTATAGGGTGTTAACTGGTGTAGTGTTTATAGGGTGTTAACTGGTGTAGTGGTTACAGGGTGGTTATAGGGTGTTAGCTGGTGTAGTGGTTACAGGGTGGTTATAGGGTGTTAACTGGTGTAGTGGTTATAGGGTGTTAGCTGGTGTAGTGGTTATAGGGTGTTAGCTGGTGTAGTGGTTACAGGGTGGTTATAGGGTGTTAACTGGTGTAGTGGTCACAGGGTGGTTACAGGGTGTTAACTGGTGTAGTGGTTACAGGGTAGTTACAGGGTGTTAACTGGTGTAGTGGTCACAGGGTGGTTACAGGGTGTTAACTGGTGTAGTGGTTATAGGGTGTTAACTGGTGTAGTGGTTACAGGGTGGTTATAGGGTGTTAACTGGTGTAGTGGTTACAGGGTGTTAACTGGTGTAGTGGTTACAGGGTAGTTACAGGGTGTTAACTGGTGTAGTGGTTACAGGGTAGTTACAGGGTGTTAACTGGTGTAGTGGTTATAGGGTGTTAAAGGTTGGTGTAGTGGTTATAGGGAGTTAACTGGTGTAGTGTTTACAGGGTGTTAACTGGTGTAGTGGTTACAGGGTGGTTACAGGGTGTTAACTGGTGTAGTGGTTACAGGGTGTTAACTGGTGTAGTGGTTATAGGGTGTTAACTGGTGTAGTGGTTATAGGGTTTTAACTGGTGTAGTGGTCACAGGGTGGTTACAGGGTGTTAACTGGTGTAGTGGTTACAGGGTAGTTACAGGGTGTTAACTGGTGTAGTGGTTACAGGGTAGTTACAGGGTGTTAACTGTTGTAGTGGTTACAGGGTAGTTACAGGGTGTTAACTGGTGTAGTGTTTATAGGGTGTTAACTGGTGTAGTGGTTATAGGGTTTTAACTGGTGTAGTGGTCACAGGGTGGTTACAGGGTGTTAACTGGTGTAGTGGTTACAGGGTAGTTACAGGGTGTTAACTGGTGTAGTGTTTATAGGGTGTTAACTGGTGTAGTGGTTACATGGTGTTAACTGGTGTAGTGGTTACAGGGTGTTAACTGGTGTAGTGGTTACAGGGTGTTAACTGGTGTAGTGGTTACAGGGTGTTAACTGGTGTAGTGGTTACAGGGCGTTAACTGGTGTAGTCGTTACAGGGTGGTTATAGGGTGTTAACTGGTGTAGTGTTTATAGGGTGTTAACTGGTGTAGTGGTTACAGGGTGTTAACTGGTGTAGTGGTTACAGGGTGTTAACTGGTGTAGTGTTTATAAGGTGTTAACTGGTGTAGTGGTTACAGGGCGTTAACTGGTGTAGTCGTTACAGGGTGGTTATAGGGTGTTAACTGGTGTAGTGGTTACATGGTGTTAACTGGTGTAGTGGTTACATGGTGTTAACTGGTGTAGTGGTTACAGGGTGTTAACTGGTGTAGTGGTTACAGGGTGTTAACTGGTGTAGTGGTTACAGGGTGTTAACTGGTGTAGTGGTTACAGGGTGTTAACTGGTGTAGTGGTTACAGGGCGTTAACTGGTGTAGTCGTTACAGGGTGGTTATAGGGTGTTAACTGGTGTAGTGGTTATAGGGTGGTTACAGGGTGTTAACTGGTGTAGTGGTTACAGGGTAGTTACAGGGTGTAGTGTTTATAGGGTGTTAACTGGTGTAGTGGTTACAGGGTGTTAACTGGTGTAGTGGTTATAGGGTGTTAACTGGTGTAGTGGTTATAGGGTGTTAACTGGTGTAGTGGTTATAGGGTGGTTACAGGGTGTTAACTGGTGTAGTGGTTATAGGGTGTTAACTGGTGTCGTGGTTACAGGGTGTTAACTGGTGTAGTGTTTATAGGGTGTTAACTGGTGTAGTGGTTACAGGGTGGTTATAGGGTGTTAACTGGTGTAGTGGTTACAGGGTGTTAACTGGTGTAGTGGTTACAGGGTGTTAACTGGTGTAGTGGTTACAGGGTGGTTATAGGGTGTTAACTGGTGTAGTGTTTATAGGGTGTTAACTGGTGTAGTGGTTTGTTTCCACAGCAGGAGAGGAGAATGGAACTATCAAAATAACGACTACTGTACTTAGTTGTTGTTATGTTGTTGGTGTTCTATAGCTAGGATAGCATCATGTTGTTGATGTTCTATAGCTAGGATAGCATCATGTTGTTGATGTTCTATAGCTAGGATAGCATCATGTTGTTGGTGGTCTATAGCTAGGATAGCATCATGTTGTTGGTGTTCTATAGCTAGGATAGCATCATGTTGTTGGTGTTCTATAGCTAGGATAGCATCATGTTGTTGGTGTTCTATAGCTAGGATAGCATCATGTTGTTGATGTTCTATAGCTAGGATAGCATCATGTTGTTGGTGTTCTATAGCTAGGATAGCATCATGTTGTTGATATTCTATAGCTAGGATAGCATCATGTTCTTGGTGTTCTATAGCTAGGATAGCATCATGTTCTTGATGTTCTATAGCTAGGATAGCATCATGTTGTTGATGTTCTATAGCTAGGATAGCATCATGTTGTTGATGTTCTATAGCTAGGATAGCATCATGTTGTTGATGTTCTATAGCTAGGATAGCATCATGTTGTTGGTGTTCTATAGCTAGGATAGCATCATGTTGTTGATATTCTATAGCTAGGATAGCATCATGTTGTTGGTGTTCTATAGCTAGGATAGCATCATGTTGTTGATATTCTATAGCTAGGCTAGCATCATGTTCTTGATGTTCTATAGCTAGGATAGCATCATGTTGTTGATATTCTATAGCTAGGATAGCATCATGTTGTTGGTGTTCTATAGCTAGGATAGCATCATGTTGTTGATATTCTATAGCTAGGCTAGCATCATGTTCTTGATGTTCTATAGCTAGGATAGCATCATGTTGTTGATATTCTATAGCTAGGCTAGCATCATGTTCTTGATGTTCTATAGCTAGGATAGCATCATGTTGTTGATATTCTATAGCTAGGCTAGCATCATGTTCTTGATGTTCTATAGCTAGGATAGCATCATGTTGTTGATATTCTATAGCTAGGCTAGCATCATGTTCTTGATGTTCTATAGCTAGGATAGCATCATGTTCTTGGTGTTCTATAGCTAGGATAGCATCATGTTGTTGATATTCTATAGCTAGGCTAGCATCATGTTCTTGATGTTCTATAGCTAGGATAGCATCATGTTCTTGGTGGTCTATAGCTAGGATAGCATCATGTTGTTGATATTCTATAGCTAGGATAGCATCATGTTGTTGGTGTTCTATAGCTAGGATAGCATCATGTTGTTGATGTTTTATAGCTAGGATAGCATCATGTTGTTGATATTCTATAGCTAGGCTAGCATCATGTTCTTGATGTTCTATAGCTAGGATAGCATCATGTTGTTGGTGTTCTATAGCTAGGATAGCATCATGTTGTTGGTGTTCTATAGCTAGGATAGCATCATGTTGTTGGTGTTCTATAGCTAGGATAGCATCATGTTATTGATGTTCCAGTTCTATAGCTAGGATAGCATCATACTTTTGATGTCCTAGTTGCAATTAGTTGCATCCGTCTGCAATCTATTGAGATGGGTCTACTCTAAGCTAAGACAAGCTCTATGGTTTCTGGAATCCACTCTGATTAGTGGCTGGTTTTTGCTCAGACATTCTCACCGACTGCCTCTGTGGCTCAGTGTAAACAATCTCTGAATAAATAGTCTGGTTAGATTTGCAAGCCCCGGTAAGCCTAATAGAAATGGGATTGGCATCATCGTAAATATGTATTTACCTCATGTAGTCTGTGGCGGGTTGAGACAGCCAGGCCCACTATATTCTCCCCCAGGAGTGAAGTATGATGTGTCTCAGTGAGTAGCTCTGCCCCTGATTCAGTGGCACTTTTCCACTTTTGTTAATGTGGTGAGGCACGTTGCCCAGCCAAGGCTACGGTGCCAGGCTCAGTCACTGTGAGGGATGGTCTGCCAGCCTCCCTGCCCTGAAACATAGCCTGTTATACTGTGGCCTTCATTTCTAACCCACTGTGAGCTATACTGTAGCTAGGGAGGCTGCCTCACTGTGAAGGATGGCTAGCTAGACCTGCCCTGAACCGCAGGCTGCTATACTGTGGCCTCACTGTGAAGGATGGCTAGCTAGACCTGCCCTGAACCGTAGGCTGCTATACTGTGTCCTCACTGTGAAGGATGGCTAGCTAGACCTGCCCTGAACCGCAGGCTGCTATACTGTGGCCTCACTGTGAAGGATGGCTAGCTAGACCTGCCCTGAACCGCAGGCTGCTATACTGTGGCCTCACTGTGAAGGATGGCTAGCTAGACCTGCCCTGAACCGCAGGCTGCTATACTGTGGCCTCACTGTGAAGGATGGATAGCTAGACTTGCCCTGAACCGCAGGCTGCTATACTGTGGCCTCACTGTGAAGGATGGCTAGCTAGACCTTCCCTGAACCGCAGGTTGCTATACTGTGGCCTCACTGTGAAGGATGGCTAGCTAGACCTGCCCTGAACCGCAGGTTGCTATACTGTGGCCTCACTTTGAAGGATGGCTAGCTAGACCTGCCCTGAAGGAGGAGCCCCAGACGTACAGTCACTAGCTATAGAAAGGAGGAGCCCCAGACGTACAGTCACTAGCTATAGAAAGGAGGAGCCCCAGACATACAGTCACTAGCTATTGAAAGGAGGAGCCCCAGACGTACAGTCACTAGCTATTGAAAGGAGGAGCCCCAGACGTACAGTCACTAGCTATAGAAAGGAGGAGCCCCAGACGTACAGTCACTAGCTATAGAAAGGAGGAGCCCCAGACGTACAGTCACTAGCTATAGAAAGGAGGAGCCCCAGACATACAGTCACTAGCTATTGAAAGGAGGAGCCCCAGACATACAGTCACTAGCTATAGAAAGGAGGAGCCCCAGACGTACAGTCACTAGCTATTGAAAGGAGGAGCCCCAGACGTACAGTCACTAGCTATTGAAAGGAGGAGCCCCAGACGTACAGTCACTAGCTATTGAAAGGAGGAGCCCCAGACGTACAGTCACTAGCTATAGAAAGGATACACCTGTACCCGACCGCGTTTTCCCAGTTGATTGCCTTTCCGTCTGGAATGTATATGATCTACTCCTCCATTTCAACGTGAAAAGCCCGTCTAGACATATGTATCACACTTATAAGGTAGCCTACATTTCAATCAACACTAACCCTGTAGCTAACCCAGCTCACTCAAATTAATTACATTCATGGAATTTCTTTTTTTTTGGTTTAGCGAGCAATATTTTCCAAAAGAAGATTAAATTGACATTTGTCACGACCCTCACGTTTTTCCATCCAGTGAGGAAATGTAGCCTTTTTATTTAATTCCCCTCACTTTGCGTGCGAATATCATCAATCATCAAGTTAATTGTCCCAATCCTACCTTTCTCATGACATTACACAAAGTCTGTGTCCCAAAAGGGCACCCTTTTCCCTATGTAGTGCCCTACTTTTGACCTGGGCCTTTTTATAAAGGGAACCGGGTGCCATTTTGGAACGTGTCATTCAAGGTAAGAGCAGAACATGTGTCCTAAAGCTGTGTTCTATTAGGGTTTTTTACTGCTGCTGAGAAGTGCTGTTTTTAATACGAAGACCAACTTAAAGGAGGAGACTTTATGAAACTTGTTAACAATCCTTTTTTTAAAGATGTTTTTTTTATTTTCTCAAAGACTTGAGCAGAGACGGTCCTTTTCTTTCACATGAAAACGTTGAGATGAATAGTGTGATGTCTGGTGGGTGAAACATCACCTCAGGGGGTTTCCATTTTAAAATAGGGAGTAGGCTCCAAGTTTAAATCTTTATACAGTAGCACCGTGTTCAAGGAACACTCCACGTTCAGAAAGAAAACGTCAAGGGGACAATAAAAACCCTAAATGTAATTGATGATAGAACACATTTTAATGATCTAGACTTGGAAACAAAACAGTGATTTTTATCTGTCAACCTGTCTATACAGACGGGAGTCTGAGAAAGAATAGGGAATCTGTTTCAGGCAACAACTCCACTTTGTAAACTACATTTCCCATAGTACTCTGCTCATCAGTGTATCTCACCCTAGCAGTCATCAGAATATAGCCCCTTCAGGACAGTGTCCACCCTAGCAGTCATCAGAATATAGCCCTGTCAGGACACTGTCAGCCCTAGCAGTCATCAGAATATAGCCCCGTCAGGACACTGTCAGCCCTAGCAGTCATCAGTATATAGCCCCGTCAGGACAGTGTCAGCCCTAGCAGTCATCAGTATATAGCCCTGTCAGGACACTGTCAGCCCTAGCAGTCATCAGAATATAGCCCTGTCAGGATACTGTCAGCCCTAGCAGTCATCAGTATATAGCCCCGTCAGGACAGTGTCCGCCCTAGCAGTCATCAGTATATAGTCCTGTCAGGACACTGTCAGCCCTAGCAGTCATCGGTATATAGTCCTGTCCACCCTAGCAGTCATCAGTATATAGTCCTGTCAGGACAGTGTCAGCCCTAGCAGTCATCAGTATATAGTACTGTCAGCCCTAGCAGTCATCAGTATATAGTACTGTCAGCCCTAGCAGTCATCAGAATATAGCCCCGTCAGGACAGTGTCCGCCCTAGCAGTCATCGGTATATAGTCCTGTCAGGACACTGTCAGCCCTAGCAGTCATCAGTATATAGTACTGTCCGCCCTAGCAGTCATCAGTATATAGTACTGTCAGCCCTAGCAGTCATCAGTATATAGCCCTGTCAGGACAGTGTCCGCCCTAGCAGTCATCAGTATATAGTCCTGTCCACCCTAGCAGTCATCAGTATATAGTCCTGTCAGGACACTGTCCACCCTAGCAGTCATCAGAATATAGTCCTGTCAGGACACTGTCCACCCTAGCAGTCATCAGAATATAGCCCTGTCAGGACACTGTCCAGCCTAGCAGTCATCAGAATATAGCCCTGTCAGGACACTGTCCACCCTAGCAGTCATCAGTATATAGTACTGTCAGCCCTAGCAGTCATCAGTATATAGTCCTGTCAGGACAGTGTATTGTGATAAATGATGTGTTTCTCTGTTTACTGATCTAATCTTAAGAACCAATCAGTGAGCCCATTCAGGCCTGGAATTCCAGCGATGTAATTGACCTCTGGTGATGTTCAAGGTCAAACCAATCCTGGCCCTTTTTATTAAAGACCTAGTTGATATTCACTGACTGACATCACATCAACACTCACCAAGCACTCTGGACATGGTCTTAATCTAATACCGTCAACACATACTAATGTAATACAATATAAAGTTGTTTGTTGTGAATAGTAGAGCTACTTTACTTAGTAATAACTGTCTTCTGTTTCTGCTTTAAGACCATATTGTTTACATGATAGTTACCACGGTGATATTTCATTCAACCTTCTACAGGTTATTCTTATTGAGATGACATTTATGTTGCTGTTCTACATGACTGAGTTGTAATGTCCGTGTTGTTCTATCTGCAGACCTGAAGACTACAGGATGAAGTGATCCATCAGAAGGCTGTTGCTAGGCGCCTTCTTCTTCTTCTGTCCTGTTACTTGTACTGGCATTTACATCCTGGTGACATTTACTGTACACACCACAAACCTTTTTCTGTCGTCCCAAATAATGTACAAAAATAAAACTAGTTCTCTTGTCAACCGTTTTGTTTTTCTTTTTTTTCCGTGAGAATAAATCATGATGTATATTTCATTCTTTCTGTGGTGAAAGTTTGATGAGTTAAAAAAAATAGACTTTCGTGTGTTTCATTCAACCTCAGCTGCAGTGAGAGATTAATTGAATGAGTCCCAAACGGTCCCCTATTCCCTGTTTAGTGCACTACTTTAGACCAGGGCTCTGATCAAAAGTAGTGCACTATACAGGGATTAGGGTGCCAGTTGGGACTCGAGCATCGGCTGCGGTCAGCTGCCTTTTTAGTTGTGTTTGAGAGAATATTAAAGTGGAGATTCTTTGCCTTACCAGCCACAGACCATTTCTGCAGTCTCTTCTGAAGTCTGATCTCTCCTCTAATTCGACCACACTTCGACCTTAATTGATTCCAGATGCCTCTGAGACCTATTTTATAATGCCAGCATAGCCTTTTGATGTCTGGTGGCCCCTCAGGAAACCATTGTGGAAATGTACCTCAACAGTAAGCGTGATACTATAGTCGTTGGGCTCTTTTTTTTTTTTAGACTGGGTAGTCGGCAACGTTTTCTAGTTTGGCTTCACTGGTGTTTACCACAGACGGCAGCACTGTCTGACACACTGCGTTGACTGGGCTTGAAGAATCAACTGGACTCAAGTGGTCCTCCTGTTCAAATGAAGCCAGATTTACCTGTCAAAGACAACCCCATTTTGGCTGTGACAGGGAAAATGTCTCATTCTCTAGAGAAGCAGTTGATGGGAGGCCTGCTGTTCTTTTGCAAGAAGAAACATATTGTTTGTAGAAGGCAGTGAGGCAACTGAACTTATATCAGAGGAGGACCGTCCTCAGTGAATTTCATAAAAATGACAATTGTAAAACCTTTTTTTTTTTTTTAAGTTATCCTTTTTAGATTAAACTATGCTAAATATATTCACGTCACAAAATAATTGATTAAAACACATTGTTTTGCAATGAAGGTCTACAGTAGTCTCAGCAGCACTCTGTAGCCGGAGGACAGCTAGCTTCCGTCCTCCTCTGGGTACATTGACTTCAATACAAAACCTAGGAGGCTCATAGTTCTCACCCCCCTTCCATACACTTACACAGCAATTATGACAACTTTCAGAGGACGTCCTCCAACCTATCAGAGCTCTTGCAGGAAGAACTGACATGTTGTCCACCCAATCAAAGGATCAGAGAATAAATCTAGTTCTGAAACTATAAGCTACAGATAGTTAGCACTGCATAAAATATGAGGAGTAGTTGACTCAAAGAGAGAGAAAGACAATAGTTGAACAGTGTTGAACAAATTAATTTCTTCCAAAATGAAGGAGAAGCAAGAGAGCGAGTGTTTTTCAGTTTCACTTACTTAGCTAGCAAATGCAGGTAGCTAGTTTAGCCTACTCAAACAGAGGGATGCTATGTTAGCTAGCTGGCTATGACTATCCAACAGAGAGGGATGTTATGTTAGCTAGCTGGCTATGGTTATCCAACAGAGAGGGATGCTATGTTAGCTAGCTGGCTATGACTATCCAACAGAGAGGGATGCTATGTTAGCTAGCTGGCTATGGTTATCCAACAGAGAGGGATGCTATGTTAGCTAGCTGGCTATGGTTACCCAACAGATAGGGATGCTATGTTAGCTAGCTGGCTATGACTATCCAACAGAGAGGGATGCTATGTTAGCTAGCCGGCTATGGTTATCCAACAGAGAGGGATGCTATGTTAGCTAGCTGGCTATGGCTATCCAACAGAGAGGGATGCTATGTTAGCTAGCTGGCTATGGCTATCCAACAGAGAGGGATGCTATGTTAGCTAGCTGGCTATGGCTATCCAACAGAGAGGGATGCTATGTTAGCTAGCTGGCTATGGCTATCCAACAGAGAGGGATGCTATGTTAGCTAGCTGGCTATGGTTATCCAACAGAGAGGGATGCTATGTTAGCTAGCTGGCTATGGCTATCCAACAGAGAGTGATGCTATGTTAGCTAGCTGGCTATGGCTATCCAACAGAGAGGGATGCTATGTTAGCTAGCTGGCTATGACTACCCAGCACAACACTGGAACTCTTCCAAGTCAAAGTAAACTTTTGGTTTTACAAATGTATCGCCAACGGGTCCCGCCGGTGTACCTGCTAACTGACTGTAAAGTTACTGCATGATTGTAGCAGGTTTACTAACGCGTTACTAATTAGTTCTATTGGCTTTGTTTTACTAGGACGGTACTTTGGCTAATACCGTGGCAACGATGTAGGCTGTGTGTAGCAGTTATGACATGGTTTGGCTTGGAAAGTTGTTTTTTTTGCCTGGTCATATACAGTTGATGTGTTGTGCATTGCAAGTCCAAACGAAGGGAAAAGGTGAGAGGAGGAGAGAGCGTAGACGTGAGAAAGAATACAACGTGGCTGCTATGAATGTGACCTGTGTTTACATGTGAACAGCGGTGTATTCATTTCCAGCGATTTCTGTTGGGAAAAACGTTTCTTAAACGGAACGAAACGGGGATATAAACATACCTGAATTTGTCCAATAGAAACTCTTGTTTGCAACTGTTGGACTAATGACTACACTCTAGATCAGCTAGATGCAGGCAAGAGTGTTCAAGGCAGTATTGAACGTGTCACTGTCTGTCCAAACACTTTCTCTCAACCTGTGTGCACCTACGTTGTAATCTTTAATTCATAGTCTAGGTTGTATCAACATCATGATGGGTATAGGAACAATTAGAGTATCATGTAGGGGCCTAAACCTGTCACTGTTATATTGAGCTGGGTGAATGGAATATGAATGACAGTCATCCAATATGCTATAATAGAAATAAGGCTGTGCTCATGAGAAAATAAATGGTCCTCCCTCATCTTCAACGGCACCAATCCGCCACTGACTTATACCTAGTTCTCACAGGCCCTACCCGTGGTGGACAGTGAGTCACATGTCAATCAGACAACAGAACTTATACCTAGTTCTCACAGGCCCTACCCGTGGTGGACAGTGAGTCACATGTCAATCAGACAACAGAACTTATACCTAGTTCTAACAGACCCTACTAATCAAACACCGAGCTACAGAACACTGTTGAATTACAGTTTTATTGGTTATAAAACAAATAATAAAGTATAAATAAATAACTTCCTAAATCAGTTTCAAAGGTTTGGTGGCATGGTCTAACGAGACATTTCACTGGTACCTGTTAGTTCTACATTCTGAATTCCATTTCTGTCCAAAAACACAAATTAGACCACAGGCCTAACTATATTCAACACTCTCCTCACAGTGGACGGGCACCACGTTGCATAATCATCATAATAACAACAACAAATTGGGAAAGGCAATAAGGAAAACATTAAACTTCAGATTTGTGGCGCTCATCACAAGTCATTCCAGCACCTTCTCTGTCGTTGCCTGTGACGAGAGTAAGCGAAACTAACACCCAGTCGGACAAGACCAAGTCCAGGTCAATTAACAATGTGATAACAGGACGATTGGACAAGACCAAGACCAAGTCCAGGTCAATCAACAATGTGATAACAGGACGATTGGACAAGAACGCTTGAGAGTCTTACAATAGCTGTAGTTTTCTTTGCTAGGACAGTGGTTAAAGTTTGGTTCCTTAATGTTTAGGCATACTTAAAAAAAACAAATTCCTCATCGTACAATAACAGTGGGGGGGGGGGGGGGGGGGGGCTGCTTCAACAGAGGTCACAATGTATCATATTAAATCAAGAAGAGAGGACACTGTACACAAATACTGAAAAAAATCATTGTGAGAACTGGCTTGACAACTTAAAGATTGAGGGTCAAGTCAACATGGAAGCACTGTAATGTAAATGACACATGGTTATAAAGAGCTGGCAGACTGTTCAAATGGCAGCCGTTCATAATCTCAAATTACAAAAAGACGTTTGACTTTATGTCACATCAACCCAAAAGACACAGTCCAGTCATCCTCGATGTGCTGGCTCAAAGGCTGCATGCAACTTCACTAGAAAGGTAAGTGATTTTAATGTACGTCACTGGGGATAGCTTGTCTTCCTCAGTCCCCCTACATCCCACACACCAGCATTTACAGAAATCAGGCACTTTTTTTTTAGGTATATCCTAATCTGACAGCGCTCTCATACAGGAATAGCATACAGGAGACCCTGGCTAGCGACACGGGGGCAACTGACGCATACCGAACACATTTTTGACATCTTCATCAACCCACAGGGACATAGAGAGGTGGTTGGACTGTCTGTCCAGTCTGGTCTCTCTGTCCAGTCTGTCCAGTCTGGACTTCTCCAATCACCTCCACCTCTCCTTCAGAATCTGCTGCAACATCGCTCCTCTGTCCTGTCTGGTCTGTCTGTCCAGTCTGTCCTGTCTGGACTTCTCCAATCACCTCCACCTCTCCTTCAGTATCTGCTGTAGCATCGCTCCTCTGTCCAGTCTGGTCTGTCTGTCCTGTCTGGGCTGTGTTAGCGGTGGCTCTTCTCTGTGTGACCACGTCTCTGGAGAAACGGCTCATCATTATCCCTGGGGACCTTAGCTCAGTGTCCTGGGAGTGGGATTGGGGTGCAGGGCGTGCAGGGGGGTGAGGGTAACTGGGCTGGTAGTACTGAGGTGGGTAGCCTCTATACCCAGCGAATGGGTCCTCTTCCTCCTCATCTTCCTCGTCGTCTTCATCATCGTTGTTGTCATAACGGCCAGTGGGGTGATAGTTTTGGTAGTTGGTGTGGGGGAGTTGTTGTACTATGGTGGGGAACATCTGGATCAATGGGGTGTCATCACTAGCAACCTCTTTCTAAACCACCACCGCTAAGTTAGCTTGTTGCCCGGGGTTGTTAGCTTGTTGCCCGGGGTTGTTAGCTTGTTGCCCGGGGTAGCATCTGGGTTAGCAGAATGACGTACAGGAGAAAGCAGACAGAGAGCCACAGGCACAATATTACTGCAGTGAGAAATAAGAACACAGTGTGTAGCCGTGCCTGTATAAGAGAGAGGGTGAGCCACACCAGTGGGAGTAAGTGGGAGTCTGATTAGTATTTGTCATTCACAAGGATACCTTGATCAGGAGAGAGAAGATATACACAGGGAGGAAGGAAGATGGCGGCTGGTGGCCGGCTGGAGAAAAGCATTGTCTAGGAAACAATATCTTCTGATTCATGTCTTTTATAAAAATCCAGATGGGTTGTTTTCCAAGCGGGGTGATGTGAAGCGAGGTTAGCAAGATCAACACACAATGTCTGATGACAGGCAGAGATAGATGGAGACTGAAGCGATGTCTGATGACAGGCAGAGATAGATGGAGACTGAAGCAATGTCTGATGACGGGCAGAGATAGATGGAGACTGAAGCGATGTCTGATGACAGGCAGAGATAGATGGAGACTGAAGCAATGTCTGATGACAGGCAGAGATAGATGGAGACTGAAGCAATGTCTGATGACGGGCAGAGATAGATGGAGACTGAAGCGATGTCTGATGACAGGCAGAGATAGATGGAGACTGAAGCAATGTCTGATGACAGGCAGAGATAGATGGAGACTGAAGCGATAGTTTGAACACGGCGGTGGTGATCTCAGGAGGTAGTAAGGGGTGAAGGGAGGAGGGGAGTGATAGTCTCTATGTGGGGAAGAAAAGATGGGAGAGCGGCACAGAGAGGGTGGCTGAGGGTCTCTATGAGGGGAGGGGAGAGGGTGGCTGAGGGTCTCTTTCTGTGGGGAGAGGAGAGGGTGGCTGATGGTCTCTTTCTGTGGGGAGAGGAGAGGGTGGCTGATGGTCTCTTTATGAGGGGAGAGGAGAGGGTGGCTGATGGTCTCTTTCTGTGGGGAGGGGAGAGGGTGGCTGAGGGTCTCTCTGTGGGGAGAGGAGAGGGTGGCTGAGGGTCTCTATGTGGGTAGAGGAGAGGGTGGCTGATGGTCTCTTTACGTGGGTAGAGGAGAGGGTGGCTGATGGTCTCTTTATGTGGGGAGGTGAGAGGGTGGCTGATGGTCTCTATGAGGGGAGAGGAGAGGGTGGCTGATGGTCTCTTTATGTGGGTAGAGGAGAGGGTGGCTGAGGGTCTCTTTATGTGGGTAGGGGAGAGGGTGGCTGATGGTCTCTTTATGTGGGGAGGGGAGAGGGTGGCTGATGGTCTCTTTATGAGGGGAGAGGAGAGGAGAGGGTGGCTGATGGTCTCTTTATGTGGGGAGGGGAGAGGGTGGCTGATGGTCTCTTTATTTGGGGAGGGGAGAGGGTGGCTGATGGTCTCTTTATGATGGGAGAGGAGAGGGTGGCTGATGGACTATTTTTATGAGGAAGAAGGGAGGGAGGAGGGGAGGGAGGAGACGGTGTCTGATGGTCTATTTTTGTGCGGCAGAAGGGAGGGAGGGAGGAGAGGGAGGAGGGGAGGGAGGAGTGTGTGTCTGATGGTCTATTTTTGTGCGGCAGAAGGGAGGGAGGGAGGTAGGAGAGGGTGTCTGATGGTCTCTTTATGATGGGAGGGGAGAGGAGAGGGTGGCTGATGGACTCATCGGAGAGGAGAGGGTGGCTGATGGACTATGAGGGGAGGGGAGAGGAGAGGGTGTCTGATGGACTCATCGGAGAGGAGAGGGTGGCTGATGGACTCATCGGAGAGGAGAGGAGAGGGAGGTAGGAGAGGGTGGGAGGAAGGGAGGTAGGAGTGGGAGGGAGGTAGGAGAGGAGAGGGTGGGAGGAGAGGAGAGGGTGTCTGGAACTAAGAGAATGTTGCTCAGTAGTCATTCTCATATTCCTGTTCCTGTCCTCCTGGAGTTAGAACCAGAACAGAGGAGACAGACAGAGACACAGAGAAACACCTTACGTCAGTACAGATACCAGACCACATAACACCAACATGCGACCATTCCAAAAACCACATGGACCCACTAGTGGTTGTGCTAGTCAGTATCTCTGACTCAGACTGCTGTGTTATGGCAGCTGCTCATCAGAGCTCTGAAAGCAGACAGGCACAACATAGTGCTGTCATCTTTATTTCTCTTTCTTAATGTAAGAAAATGTCATAAAGATGTAGAACAGTGAAATGAGAGTCACACAGGATACATGGTTGTACATCCAGTATACTTACAGTGTAGTAACTCAGACATGCACAAGTTGTGGGGAAACATTCTAGGTCAAATGTGCACCACACATCGCTGTGAGAGGCACTCCCATCTTAAAATGATTCAACCACATGTTTAACCACATCTGTGGGAATGAACCAATTGTTCCATGTCCAATAATACCCTGCCTGAATTCAATCCAAACAGCTATAGCATAATGGTCTTAGTGTTAATATCCTTTCAGGTTAGCAGTGAAGTAATAACCAGGCAAAAGAAAGCAGGCCCACTAAGGGGGCTCTCAAGTGGTCTAAGGCCCTGCATCTCAGTGCAAGAGGCGTCACTACAGTCCCTGGTTCGAATCCAGGCTGTATCACATCTGGGTGTGATTTAGGAGTCCCATAGGGCGGGTTTGGCAAAGGGGTAGGCCGTCATTTATAAATAAGAATTTGTTCTTAACTGACTTGCCTAGTTAAATAAAATAAACTAAGGACACGGTCACTCATATTAAACATCCATAGTGTGTATAAAACGCCTCACGAGAACATACGGCCTAGCATTTCAATAGCTCTAAAATACTTTACGAAATTTACAGGGACAATTACAATGTCAATCTCTGTACGATTTACCAGTCGCCAGTAAGTCAGTCACTGAGGAAAATACTTGAACTTTTACTGGTTGTAAAGTCAGGGGCGGAGCCAGACACTGGAGTTGTTTTATGTCCTGAAATGATCTGCAATAAACATCGTCAAGTGTCTTTCATTTCATCTAATGAAAATAACACTAACTAACCACTGGGCCCCTTCAAAATACTGGGTCAAAACATCAGCTGACTGGAAGGACAGGACTCTCCTGCAACGTACCATGAAGAGAAGACTTTAGATCTGACACACACAGCACTTACTGTTACTCTCTCTTTCTACATTTCTGTTTTGATTGAATTCAGGAATAATATACATTGAGTGTGCAAAACATTAAGAACACCTGCTAGTTCCAGGACATAGACTGACCAGGTGAATCCAGGTGAAAGATATGATCCCTTATTGATGTCACTTTGTTAAATCCACTTCAAATCAGTGTAGATGAAGGGGAGGAGACGGGTTAAAGAAGGATTTTTAAGCCTTGAGACAATTGAGACGTTTTGTATATGTGTCTCATTCAGAGGGTGAATAGGAAAGACATTTAAGTGTCTTTGAACGGGGTAACTTGACACAACTGTGGGAAACATTGGAGTCAACATGGGCCAGCATCCCTGTGGAACGCTTTGGACACCTTGTAGAGTCCATGCCCTGACGAATTGAGGCTGTTCGGAGGGCAAAATCAATATTAGGAAGGTGTTCTTAATGTTTTGTACACTCAGTGCATAACCACACACAGTATCCATCAGATTTACTGTGGTGTAAAACCCAGTTCCTCCTAGTAATCTCAGTCCTCCAGTATCCAGAACTTATAGATAGGGATATCTATGTGTTCTGGTGGCGGTTACCTCCAACGTTGTAACCCAAACAGGAGTTCTGGTCGCAGTAGCCAGCAGCACCAGCAGGGCCCGTGGATCCAGGGGTGCCTGGTCGCCCTGGGGTACCCTGGCTGCCTGGTCTACCGGCGGGGCCTTGGCTGCCTGTACGCCCCTCTCCTAGAAGACCTGTGGAGGCAAGATACACAGTTAGTAACAGGACCTACAAGGGGACAAATTACACACCATAAACCAGTCTGTTGCTACGGCCGACCATGTTGTAAACTGTAGAGATAAAATAATGAAAACTATGTTTTATGAATCGTCCCTACTGTTACTTCTGCAATGACGAAGTAGGATGTAAAATAGTCAGTGTGTTGTTGAGTGGCCAGACTGCAGGCAGTGTGTATATATATATATATGTGTGGGTTCCCTCAGAATAATGCCCTGAACCCAGATCAGACAGTTATTATCCTACTTCTGTTGAAGTTTCCACTACAGAAGCCTGTCCTTCAGCCAAGTCCAGTTTGACTACAGCAGTCCAGTCCCAGTCCAGTTTAACTACAGCAGTCCAGTCCCAGTCCAGTTTGACTACAGCAGCCCAGTTTGACTACAGCAGTCCAGTCCCAGTCCAGTTTGACTACAGCAGTCCAGTCCCAGTCCAGTTGGACTACAGCAGTCCAGTCCCAGTCCAGTTTAACTACAGCAGTCCAGTCCCAGTCCAGTTTGACTACAGCAGCCCAGTCCCAGTCCCAGTGTGACTACAGCAGCCCAGTCCCAGTCCAGTTTGACTACAGCAGTCCAGTCCCAGTCCAGTTTGACTACAGCAGTCCAGTCCCAGTCCAGTTTGACTACAGCAGTCCAGTCCCAGTCCAGTTTGACTACAGCAGCCCAGTCCCAGTCCAGTCTGACTACAGCAGTCCAGTCCCAGTCCAGTCTGACTACAGCAGTCCAGTCCCAGTCCAGTTTGACTACAGCAGTCCAGTCCCAGTCCAGTTTGACTACAGCAGTCCAGTCCCAGTCCAGTTTGGCTACAGCAGTCCAGTCCCAGTCCAGTTTAACTACAGAAGCCCAGTTTGACTACAGCAGTCCAGTCCCAGTCCAGTTTGACTACAGCAGTCCAGTCCCAGTCCAGTTTGACTACAGCAGTCCAGTCCCAGTCCAGTTTGACTACAGAAGCCCAGTTTGACTACAGCAGTCCAGTCCCAGCCCAGTTTGACTACAGCAGTCCAGTCCCAGTCCAGTTAGACTACAGCAGTCCAGTCCCAGTCCAGTTTGACTACAGAAGCCCAGTTTGGCTACAGCAGTCCAGTCCCAGCCCAGTTTGACTACAGCAGTCCAGTCCCAGCCCAGTTTGACTACAGCAGTCCAGTCCTAGTCCAGTTTGACAACAGCAGTCCAGTCCCAGTCCAGTTTGACAACAGCAGTCCAGTCCAGTTTGACTACAGCAGTCCAGTCCCAGTCTAGTTTTACTACAGCAGTCCAGTCCCAGTCTAGTTTGACTACAGCAGTCCAGTCCAGTTTGACTACAGCAGCCCAGTTTGACTACAGCAGTCCAGTCTCAGTCCAGTTTGACTACAGCAGTCCAGTCCCAGTCCAGTTTGACAACAGCAGTCCAGTCCCAGTCTAGCTTGACTACAGCAGTCCAGTCCCAGTCCAGTTTAACTACAGCAGCCCAGTTAGACTACAGAAGCCCAGTTTGACTACAGCAGTCCAGTCCCAGCCCCAGTTCCATCCATGAACACACATTCCAATGTTTGCTGACATGGCAACAATCTGAGGCGTTGTGTTGCTCAGTGAGATATGAGTGGAATCCTCATCTACAGAGTTCTGTTCTTTTGGTTCTAAAAATATCCTCCCTGATTTCCATTAAAGTAGTAAAAGCTCTGCCAGGAACCACAGTCTCCTGATGTTTCATCGTGAACTTTCATTTATACATTTCAGAGTTGAGAATCGATTAAACAACAATCAGATGCATTGTCCTGTATTGGTTTTCTGTTTTAAAAACAATTTGTAGCGTACAAAGGAGAATCAATACAAAGGGTTTGTTTCTCCCGAAAAAATATTATCCAAACATCTGTTTGACATTATAGACAGCAATCCAAGACAGATCAACTTTAAATCCAAAACACATGAGGATTTTTCTGATGTTATTAAAACGTTTCAAACGTTGTTTTCTTTACAGAAGATCCCTAGTAAGAGGAATTTCACTGCAGTCACAGTGTGGTCTGAATACACAAGAGTTGTTCAATCAACAAACTAGTGGGGTCTTTGATTGACATGTTTTTATTCAAGTGTGTCCGCCGTTAGTGTCCCATGAAACCCACCCTGTCCTAGAAACACCTCTCATCATAGTGTCCCATGAAACCCAACCTGTCCTAGAAACACCTCTCATCATAGTGTCCCATGAAACCCAACCTGTCCTAGAAACACCTCTCATCATAGTGTCCCATGAAACCCAACCAGTCCTAGAGACACCTCTCATCATAGTGTCCCATGAAACCCAACCTGTCCTAGAGACACCTCTCATCATAGTGTCCCATGAAACCCAACCTGTCCTAGAAACACCTCTCATCATAGTGTCCCATGAAACCCAACCTGTCCTAGAGACACCTCTCATCATAGTGTCCCATGAAACCCAACCTGTCCTAGAGACACCTCTCATCATAGTGTCCCATGAAACCCAACCTGTCCTAGAAACACCTCTCATCATAGTGTCCCATGAAACCCAACCTGTCCTAGAAACACCTCTCATCATAGTGTCCCATGAAACCCAACCTGTCCTAGAAACACCTCTCATCATAGTGTCCCATGAAACCCAACCTGTCCTAGAAACACCTCTCATCATAGTGTCCCATGAAACCCAACCTGTCCTAGAAACACCTCTCATCATAGTGTCCCATGAAACCCAACCTGTCCTAGAAACACCTCTCATCATAGTGTCCCATGAAACCCAACCTGTCCTAGAAACACCTCTCATCATAGTGTCCCATGAAACCCAACCTGTCCTAGAAACACCTCTCATCATAGTGCCCCATGAAACCCAACATGTCCTAGAAACACCTCTCATCATAGTGTCCCATGAAACCCAACCTGTCCTAGAAACACCTCTCATCATAGTGTCCCATGAAACCCAACCTGTCCTAGAAACACCTCTCATCATAGTGTCCCATGAAACCCAACCTGTCCTAGAAACACCTCTCATCATAGTGTCCCATGAAACCCAACCTGTCCTAGAAACACCTCTCATCATAGTGTCCCATGAAACCCAACCTGTCCTAGAAACACCTCTCATCATAGTGTCCCATGAAACCCAACCAGTCCTAGAGACACCTCTCATCATAGTGTCCCATGAAACCCAACCTGTCCTAGAAACACCTCTCATCATAGTGTCCCATGAAACCCAACCTGTCCTAGAAACACCTCTCATCATAGTGTCCCATGAAACCCAACCTGTCCTAGAAACACCTCTCATCATAGTGTCCCATGAAACCCAACCAGTCCTAGAGACACCTCTCATCATAGTGTCCCATGAAACCCAACCTGTCCTAGAAACACCTCTCATCATAGTGTCCCATGAAACCCAACCTGTCCTAGAAACACCTCTCATCATAGTGTCCCATGAAACCCAACCTGTCCTAGAAACACCTCTCATCATAGTGTCCCATGAAACCCAACCTGTCCTAGAAACACCTCTCATCATAGTGTCCCATGAAACCCAAACAGTCCTAGAAACACCTCTCATTATAGTGTCCCATGAAACCCAACCTGTCCTAGAAACACCTCTCATCATAGTGTCCCGTGAAACCCAACCAGTCCTAGAGACACCTCTCATCATAGTGTCCCATGAAACCCAACCTGTCCTAGAAACACCTCTCATAATAGTGTCCCATGAAACCCAACCTGTCCTAGAAACACCTCTCATCATAGTGTCCCATGAAACCCAACCTGTCCTAGAAACACCTCTCATCATAGTGTCCCATGAAACCCAACCTGTCCTAGAAACACCTCTCATCATAGTGTCCCATGAAACCCAACCTGTCCTAGAAACACCTCTCATCATAGTGTCCCATGAAACCCAACCTGTCCTAGAAACACCTCTCATCATAGTGTCCCATGAAACCCAACCTGTCCTAGAAACACCTCTCATCATAGTGTCCCATGAAACCCAACCTGTCCTAGAAACACCTCTCATCATAGTGTCCCATGAAACCCAACCTGTCGTAGAAACACCTCTCATCATAGTGTCCCATGAAACCCAAACAGTCCTAGAAACACCTCTCATTATAGTGTCCCATGAAACCCAACCTGTCCTAGAAACACCTCTCATCATAGTGTCCCATGAAACCCAACCTGTCCTAGAAACACCTCTCATCATAGTGTCCCATGAAACCCAACCAGTCCTAGAAACACCTCTCATCATAGTGTCCCATGAAACCCAACCTGTCCTAGAAACACCTCTCATTATAGTGTCCCATGAAACCCAACCAGTCCTAGAAACACCTCTCATCATAGTGTCCCATGAAACCCAACCTGTCCTAGAAACACCTCTCATCATAGTGTCCCATGAAACCCAACCAGTCCTAGAGACACCTCTCATCTTAGTGTCCCATGAAACCCAACCTGTCCTAGAAACACCTCTCATCATAGTGTCCCATGAAACCCAACCTGTCCTAGAAACACCTCTCATCATAGTGTCCCATGAAACCCAACCTGTCCTAGAAACACCTCTCATCATAGTGTCCCATGAAACCCAACCTGTCCTAGAAACACCTCTCATCATAGTGTCCCATGAAACCCAACCTGTCCTAGAAACACCTCTCATCATAGTGTCCCATGAAACCCAACCTGTCCTAGAAACACCTCTCATCATAGTGTCCCATGAAACCCAACCTGTCCTAGAAACACCTCTCATCATAGTGTCCCATGAAACCCAACCAGTCCTAGAGACACCTCTCATCATAGTGTCCCATGAAACCCAACCTGTCCTAGAAACACCTCTCATCATAGTGTCCCATGAAACCCAACCTGTCCTAGAAACACCTCTCATCATAGTGTCCCATGAAACCCAACCTGTCCTAGAAACACCTCTCATCATAATGTCCCATGAAACCCAACCTGTCCTAGAAACACCTCTCATCATAGTGTCCCATGAAACCCAACCTGTCGTAGAAACACCTCTCATCATAGTGTCCCATGAAACCCAAACAGTCCTAGAAACACCTCTCATTATAGTGTCCCATGAAACCCAACCTGTCCTAGAAACACCTCTCATCATAGTGTCCCATGAAACCCAACCAGTCCTAGAGACACCTCTCATCATAGTGTCCCATGAAACCCAACCTGTCCTAGAAACACCTCTCATCATAGTGTCCCATGAAACCCAACCTGTCCTAGAAACACCTCTCATCATAGTGTCCCATGAAACCCAACCTGTCCTAGAAACACCTCTCATCATAGTGTCCCATGAAACCCAACCTGTCCTAGAAACACCTCTCATCATAGTGTCCCATGAAACCCAACCTGTCGTAGAAACACCTCTCATCATAGTGTCCCATGAAACCCAAACAGTCCTAGAAACACCTCTCATTATAGTGTCCCATGAAACCCAACCTGTCCTAGAAACACCTCTCATCATAGTGTCCCATGAAACCCAACCTGTCCTAGAAACACCTATCATCATAGTGTCCCATGAAACCCAACCAGTCCTAGAAACACCTCTCATCATAGTGTCCCATGAAACCCAACCTGTCCTAGAAACACCTCTCATCATAGTGTCCCATGAAACCCAACCTGTCCTAGAAACACCTCTCATCATAGTGTCCCATGAAACCCAACCTGTCCTAGAAACACCTCTCATCATAGTGTCCCATGAAACCCAACCTGTCCTAGAAACACCTCTCATCATAGTGTCCCATGAAACCCAACCTGTCCTAGAAACACCTCTCATCATAGTGTCCCATGAAACCCAACCTGTCCTAGAAACACCTCTCATCATAGTGTCCCATGAAACCCAACCTGTCCTAGAAACACCTCTCATCATAGTGTCCCATGAAACCCAACCAGTCCTAGAGACACCTCTCATCATAGTGTCCCATGAAACCCAACCTGTCCTAGAAACACCTCTCATCATAGTGTCCCATGAAACCCAACCTGTCCTAGAAACACCTCTCATCATAGTGTCCCATGAAACCCAACCTGTCCTAGAAACACCTCTCATCATAGTGTCCCATGAAACCCAACCTGTCCTAGAAACACCTCTCATCATAGTGTCCCATGAAACCCAACCTGTCCTAGAAACACCTCTCATCATAGTGTCCCATGAAACCCAAACAGTCCTAGAAACACCTCTCATTATAGTGTCCCATGAAACCCAACCTGTCCTAGAAACACCTCTCATCATAGTGTCCCATGAAACCCAACCAGTCCTAGAGACACCTCTCATCATAGTGTCCCATGAAACCCAACCTGTCCTAGAAACACCTCTCATCATAGTGTCCCATGAAACCCAACCTGTCCTAGAAACACCTCTCATCATAGTGTCCCATGAAACCCAACCTGTCCTAGAAACACCTCTCATCATAGTGTCCCATGAAACCCAACCTGTCCTAGAAACACCTCTCATCATAGTGTCCCATGAAACCCAACCTGTCGTAGAAACACCTCTCATCATAGTGTCCCATGAAACCCAAACAGTCCTAGAAACACCTCTCATTATAGTGTCCCATGAAACCCAACCTGTCCTAGAAACACCTCTCATCATAGTGTCCCATGAAACCCAACCTGTCCTAGAAACACCTCTCATCATAGTGTCCCATGAAACCCAACCAGTCCTAGAAACACCTCTCATCATAGTGTCCCATGAAACCCAACCTGTCCTAGAAACACCTCTCATTACAGTGTCCCATGAAACCCAACCTGTCCTAGAAACACCTCTCATCATAGTGTCCCATGATACCCAACCTGTCCTAGAAACACCTCTCATTATAGTGTCCCATGAAACCCAACCAGTCCTAGAAACACCTCTCATCATAGTGTCCCATGAAACCCAACCTGTCCTAGAAACACCTCTCATCATAGTGTCCCATGAAACCCAACCTGTCCTAGAAACACCTCTCATCATAGTGTCCCATGAAACCCAACCTGTCCTAGAAACACCTCTCATCATAGTGTCCCATGAAACCCAACCTGTCCTAGAAACACCTCTCATCATAATGTCCCATGAAACCCAACCTGTCCTAGAAACACCTCTCATCATAGTGTCCCATGAAACCCAACCTGTCCTAGAAACACCTCTCATCATAGTGTCCCATGAAACCCAACCTGTCCTAGAAACACCTCTCATCATAGTGTCCCATGAAACCCAACCTGTCCTAGAAACACCTCTCATCATAGTGTCCCATGAAACCCAACCTGTCCTAGAAACACCTCTCATCATAGTGTCCCATGAAACCCAACCTGTCCTAGAAACATCTCTCATTACAGTGTCCCATGAAACCCAACCTGTCCTAGAAACACCTCTCATCATAGTGTCCCATGATACCCAACCTGTCCTAGAAACACCTCTCATTATAGTGTCCCATGAAACCCAACCAGTCCTAGAAACACCTCTCATCATAGTGTCCCATGAAACCCAACCTGTCCTAGAAACACCTCTCATCATAGTGTCCCATGAAACCCAACCAGTCCTAGAGACACCTCTCATCATAGTGTCCCATGAAACCCAACCTGTCCTAGAAACACCTCTCATCATAGTGTCCCATGAAACCCAACCTGTCCTAGAAACACCTCTCATCATAGTGTCCCATGAAACCCAACCTGTCCTAGAAACACCTCTCATCATAGTGTCCCATGAAACCCAACCTGTCCTAGAAACACCTCTCATCATAGTGTCCCATGAAACCCAACCTGTCCTAGAAACACCTCTCATCATAGTGTCCCATGAAACCCAACCTGTCCTAGAAACACCTCTCATCATAGTGTCCCATGAAACCCAACCTGTCCTAGAAACACCTCTCATCATAGTGTCCCATGAAACCCAACCAGTCCTAGAAACACCTCTCATCATAGTGTCCCATGAAACCCAACCTGTCCTAGAAACACCTCTCATCATAGTGTCCCATGAAACCCAACCTGTCCTAGAAACACCTCTCATCATAGTGTCCCATGAAACCCAACCAGTCCTAGAGACACCTCTCATCATAGTGTCCCATGAAACCCAACCTGTCCTAGAAACACCTCTCATCATAGTGTCCCATGAAACCCAACCTGTCCTAGAAACACCTCTCATCATAGTGTCCCATGAAACCCAACCTGTCCTAGAAACACCTCTCATCATAATGTCCCATGAAACCCAACCTGTCCTAGAAACACCTCTCATCATAGTGTCCCATGAAACTCAACCTGTCGTAGAAACACCTCTCATCATAGTGTCCCATGAAACCCAAACAGTCCTAGAAACACCTCTCATCATAGTGTCCCATGAAACCCAACCTGTCCTAGAAACACCTCTCATCATAGTGTCCCATGAAACCCAACCTGTCCTAGAAACACCTCTCATCATAGTGTCCCATGAAACCCAACCAGTCCTAGAGACACCTCTCATCATAGTGTCCCATGAAACCCAACCTGTCCTAGAAACACCTCTCATCATAGTGTCCCATGAAACCCAACCTGTCCTAGAAACACCTCTCATCATAGTGTCCCATGAAACCCAACCTGTCCTAGAAACACCTCTCATCATAATGTCCCATGAAACCCAACCTGTCCTAGAAACACCTCTCATCATAGTGTCCCATGAAACTCAACCTGTCGTAGAAACACCTCTCATCATAGTGTCCCATGAAACCCAAACAGTCCTAGAAACACCTCTCATCATAGTGTCCCATGAAACCCAACCTGTCCTAGAAACACCTCTCATCATAGTGTCCCATGAAACCCAACCAGTCCTAGAGACACCTCTCATCATAGTGTCCCATGAAACCCAACCTGTCCTAGAAACACCTCTCATCATAGTGTCCCATGAAACCCAACCTGTCCTAGAAACACCTCTCATCATAGTGTCCCATGAAACCCAACCTGTCCTAGAAACACCTCTCATCATAGTGTCCCATGAAACCCAACCTGTCCTAGAAACACCTCTCATCATAGTGTCCCATGAAACCCAACCTGTCCTAGAAACACCTCTCATCATAGTGTCCCATGAAACCCAACCTGTCCTAGAAACACCTCTCATCATAGTGTCCCATGAAACCCAACCTGTCCTAGAAACACCTCTCATCATAGTGTCCCATGAAACCCAACCTGTCCTAGAAACACCTCTCATCATAGTGTCCCATGAACCCCAACATGTCCTAGAAACACCTCTCATCATAGTGTCCCATGAAACCCAACCTGTCCTAGAAACACCTCTCATCATAGTGTCCCATGAAACCCAACCAGTCCTAGAAACACCTCTCATCATAGTGTCCCATGAAACCCAACCTGTCCTAGAAACACCTCTCATTACAGTGTCCCATGAAACCCAACCTGTCCTAGAAACACCTCTCATCATAGTGTCCCATGATACCCAACCTGTCCTAGAAACACCTCTCATTATAGTGTCCCATGAAACCCAACCAGTCCTAGAAACACCTCTCATCATAGTGTCCCATGAAACCCAACCTGTCCTAGAAACACCTCTCATCATAGTGTCCCATGAAACCCAACCAGTCCTAGAGACACCTCTCATCATAGTGTCCCATGAAACCCAACCTGTCCTAGAAACACCTCTCATCATTGTGTCCCATGAAACCCAACCTGTCCTAGAAACACCTCTCATCATAGTGTCCCATGAAACCCAACCTGTCCTAGAAACACCTCTCATCATAGTGTCCCATGAAACCCAACCTGTCCTAGAAACACCTCTCATCATAGTGTCCCATGAAACCCAACCTGTCCTAGAAACACCTCTCATCATAGTGTCCCATGAAACCCAACCTGTCCTAGAAACACCTCTCATCATAGTGTCCCATGAAACCCAACCTGTCCTAGAAACACCTCTCATCATAGTGTCCCATGAAACCCAACCTGTCCTAGAAACACCTCTCATAGTGTCCCATGAAACCCAACCTGTCCTAGAAACACCTCTCATCATAGTGTCCCATGAAACCCAACCTGTCCTAGAAACACCTCTCATCATAGTGTCCCATGAAACCCAACCTGTCCTAGAAACACCTCTCATCATAGTGTCCCATGAAACCCAACCTGTCCTAGAAACACCTCTCATCATAGTGTCCCATGAAACCCAACCTGTCCTAGAAACACCTCTCATCATAGTGTCCCATGAAACCCAACCTGTCCTAGAAACACCTCTCATCATAGTGTCCCATGAAACCCAACCTGTCCTAGAAACACCTCTCATCATAGTGTCCCATGAAACCCAACCTGTCCTAGAAACACCTCTCATCATAGTGTCCCATGAAACCCAACCTGTCCTAGAAACACCTCTCATAGTGTCCCATGAAACCCAACCTGTCCTAGAAACACCTCTCATCATAGTGTCCCATGAAACCCAACCTGTCCTAGAAACACCTCTCATCATAGTGTCCCATGAAACCCAACCTGTCCTAGAAACACCTCTCATCATAGTGTCCCATGAAACCCAACCTGTCCTAGAAACACCTCTCATCATAGTGTCCCATGAAACCCAACCTGTCCTAGAAACACCTCTCATCATAGTGTCCCATGAAACCCAACCTGTCCTAGAAACACCTCTCATCATAGTGTCCCATGAAACCCAACCTGTCCTAGAAACACCTCTCATCATAGTGTCCCATGAAACCCAACCTGTCCTAGAAACACCTCTCATCATAGTGTCCCATGAAACCCAACCAGTCCTAGAAACAACTCTCATCATAGTGTCCCATGAAACCCAACCTGTCCTAGAAACACCTCTCATCATAGTGTCCCATGAAACCCAACCTGTCGTAGAAACACCTCTCATCATAGTGTCCCATGAAACCCAAACAGTCCTAGAAACACCTCTCATTATAGTGTCCCATGAAACCCAACCTGTCCTAGAAACACCTCTCATCATAGTGTCCCATGAAACCCAACCTGTCCTAGAAACACCTCTCATCATAGTGTCCCATGAAACCCAACCTGTCCTAGAAACACCTCTCATTATAGTGTCCCATGAAACCCAACCAGTCCTAGAAACACCTCTCATCATAGTGTCCCATGAAACCCAACCTGTCCTAGAAACACCTCTCATCATAGTGTCCCATGAAACCCAACCAGTCCTAGAAACACCTCTCATCATAGTGTCCCATGAAACCCAACCTGTCCTAGAAACACCTCTCATTATAGTGTCCCATGAAACCCAACCAGTCCTAGAAACACCTCTCATTATAGTGTCCCATGAAACCCAACCAGTCCTAGAAACACCTCTCATCATAGTGTCCCATGAAACCCAACCTGTCCTAGAAACATCTCTCATTATAGTGTCCCATGAAACCCAACCAGTCCTAGAAACACCTCTCATCATAGTGTCCCATGAAACCCAACCTGTCCTAGAAACACCTCTCATCATAGTGTTGGATTGTCTGTATAAGGTGGTAGTGAATGGGTGAATCCTCCCTCCAGCATGCATTGTCTGTATAAGGTGGTAGTGAATGATTGAATCCTCCCTCCAGCATGCATTGTCTGTATAAGGTGGTAGTGAATGGGTGAATCCACCCTCCAGCATGCATTGTCTGTATAAGGTGGTAGTGAACGAGTGAATCCCACCTCCAGCATGCATTGTCTGTATAAGGTCCTAGTGAATGGGTGAATCCCCCCTCCAGCATGCATTGTCTGTATAAGGTGGTAGTGAACGAGTGAATCCCACCTCCAGCATGCATTGTCTGTATAAGGTCCTAGTGAATGGGTGAATCCCCCCTCCAGCATGCATTGTCTGTATAAGGTGGTAGTGAATGGGTGAATCCCCCCTCCAGCATGCATTGTCTGTATAAGGTGGTAGTGAATGAGTGAATCCTCCCTCCAGCATGCATTGTCTGTATAAGGTGGTAGTGAATGAGTGAATCCCCCCTCCAGCATGCATTGTCTGTATAAGGTGGTAGTGAATGAGTGAATCCACCCTCCAGCATGCATTGTCTGTATAAGGTCGTAGTGAATGGGTGAATCCTCCCTCCAGCATGCATTGTCTGTATAAGGTGGTAGTGAACGAGTGAATCCCACCTCCAGCATGCATTGTCTGTATAAGGTCCTAGTGAATGGGTGAATCCCCCCTCCAGCATGCATTGTCTGTATAAGGTGGTAGTGAACGAGTGAATCCCACCTCCAGCATGCATTGTCTGTATAAGGTCCTAGTGAATGGGTGAATCCCCCCTCCAGCATGCATTGTCTGTATAAGGTGGTAGTGAATGGGTGAATCCCCCCTCCAGCATGCATTGTCTGTATAAGGTGGTAGTGAATGAGTGAATCCTCCCTCCAGCATGCATTGTCTGTATAAGGTGGTAGTGAATGAGTGAATCCCCCCTCCAGCATGCATTGTCTGTATAAGGTGGTAGTGAATGAGTGAATCCACCCTCCAACATGCATTGTCTGTATAAGGTCGTAGTGAATGGGTGAATCCTCCCTCCAGCATGCATTGTCTGTATAAGGTGGTAGTGAATGGGTGAATCCACCCTCCAGCATGCATTGTCTGTATAAGGTGGTAGTGAATGAGTGAATCCCCCCTCCAGCATGCATTGTCTGTATACGGTCGTAGTGAATGGGTGAATCCTCCCTCCAGCATGCATTGTCTGTATAAGGTGGTAGTGAATGAGTGAATCCCCCCTCCAGCATGCATTGTCTGTATAAGGTGGTAGTGAATGAGTGAATCCTCCCTCCAGCATGCATTGTCTGTATAAGGTGGTAGTGAATGAGTGAATCCCCCCTCCAGCATGCATTGTCTGTATAAGGTGGTAGTGAATGAGTGAATCCCCCCTCCAGCATGCATTGTCTGTATAAGGTCGTAGTGAATGAGTGAATCCACCCTCCAGCATGCATTGTCTGTATAAGGTGGTAGTGAATGGGTGAATCCCCCCTCCAGCATGCATTGTCTGTATAAAGTGGTAGTGAATGGGTGAATCCTCCCTCCAGCATGCATTGTCTGTATAAGGTGGTAGTGAATGGGTGAATCCCCCCTCCAGCATGCATTGTCTGTATAAGGTCGTAGTGAATGGGTGAATCCACCCTCCAGCATGCATTGTCTGTATAAGGTGGTAGTGAATGGGATGCATATCCACACATGTATTATCTGGGATTTCTAAATGCTGGAGGGAGGATAAGTGGGGGGGTGAAGGGAGGATGACGAGGAGAAGTAAGATGGAAGGTGAGTGGAAGGGGTGAAGGGAGGACGACGATGAGAAGTAAGGTGGAAGGTGAGGGGGATGAAGGGAGGATGACGAGGAGAAGATGGAAGGTGAGGGGGGTGAAGGGAGGATGAGGAGGAGAAGTAAGATGGAAGGTGAGGGGGGGTGAAGGGAGGACGACGAGGAGAAGTAAGATGGAAGATGAGTGGGGGGGTGAAGGGAGGATGACGAGGAGAAGTAAGGTGGAAGGTGAGGGGGGGTGAAGGGAGGATGACGAGGAGAAGTAAGATGGAAGATGAGAGGGGGGGTGAAGGGAGGATGACGAGGAGAAGTAAGATGGAAGATGAGTGGGGGGGTGAAGGGAGGATGACGAGGAGAAGTAAGGTGGAAGGTGAGGGGGGGTGAAGGGAGGATGACGAGGAGAAGTAAGATGGAAAATGAGTGGGGGTGAAGGGAGGATGAGGAGGAGAAGTAAGGTGGAAGATGAGTGGGGGGGATGAAGGGAGGATGACGAGGAGAAGTAAGGTGGAAGGTGAGGGGGGATGAAGGGAGGATGAGGAGGAGAAGTAAGATGGAAGGTGAGGGGGGTGAAGGGAGGAACACGAGGAGAAGTAAGATGGAAGGTGAGGGGGGATGAAGGGAGGATAACGAGGAGAAGTAAGATGGAAGGTGAGGGGGGATGAAGGGAGGATAACGAGGAGAAGTAAGATGGAAGGTGAGGGGGGATGAAGGGAGGATGAGGAGGAGAAGTAAGATGGAAGGTGAGGGGGGATGAAGGGAGGATGACGAGGAGAAGTAAGATTGAAGGTGAGGGGGGATGAAGGGAGGATAACGAGGAGAAGTAAGATGGAAGATGAGGGGGGATGAAGGGAGGATGAGGAGAAGTAAGATGGAAGGTGAGGGGGGGGTGATGTGAGGATGACGAGGAGCAGTAAGATGGAAGGTGAGGGGGGGGTGAAGGGAGGATGAGGAGGAGAAGTAAGATGGAAGGTGAGGGAGGGTGAAGGGAGGATGACGAGGAGAAGTAAGATGGAAGGTGAGGGGGGATGAAGGGAGGATAACGAGGAGAAGTAAGATGGAAGGTGAGGGGGGATGAAGGGAGGATGAGGAGAAGTAAGATGGAAGGTGAGGGGGGGTGATGTGAGGATGACGAGGAGAAGTAAGATGGAAGGTGAGGGGGGGGTGATGTGAGGATGACAAGGAGAAGTAAGTGTACACAGTGTACATATTACATATGGATTAGTATAAACTGTCTCTACATACTACATGCGGATTAGTATAAACTGTCTCTACATACTACATGTGGATTAGTATAAACTGTCTCTACACACTGCATGTGGATTAGTATAAACTATGTCTCTACATACTACATGTGGATTAGTATAAACTGTCTCTACACACTACATGTGGTATATAGTATACACTCTGATTGTGATTATGTAAGATGGAAGGATGAGAGGGAGGAGTGTGATGGGAGGAGAAGAGAGGAGTGATGAGAGAATGTAAGGGTCCTTACCTGGTGGTCCTGGGGGACCTCTGGGGCCCTGTGTCCCCACACCTTGACTCCCCCTTTCCCCCTTCTCTCCTGGGAGACCTGAGGACAGACGACACACACAGTACATATGACCTTGACCTTAACAGAAAGTCACCATGTCCTCATGCAACTTCTCACATTCTCCTAGTTCCTCTCTGATACCCAGTACACTGTTCTTCATCTAGTCAGACTGTCCTCTACTATGTCTGGTCTTCATCTAGTCACACTGTCCTCCTCTACTATGTCTGTTCTTCATCTAGTCAGACTGTCCTCCTCTACTATGTCTGGTCTTCATCTAGTCAGACTGTCCTCCTCTACTATGTCTGGTCTTCATCTAGTCAGAATGTCCTCCTCTACTATGTCTGGTCTTCATCTAGTCAGACTGTCCTCCTCTACTATGTCTGGTCTTCATCTAGTCAGACTGTCCTCTACTATATCTGGTCTTCATCTAGTCAGACTGTCCTCCTCTACTCTGTCTGGTCTTCATCTAGTGAGACTGTCGTCCTCTACTATGTCTGGTCTTCATCTAGTCAGAATGTCCTCCTCTACTATGTCTGGTCTTCATCTAGTCAGACTGTCCTCTACTATATCTGGTCTTCATCTAGTCAGACTGTCCTCTACTATATCTGGTCTTCATCTAGTCAGACTGTCCTCCTCTACTCTGTCTGGTCTTCATCTAGTAAGACTGTCGTCCTCTACTATGTCTGGTCTTCATCTAGTCAGAATGTCCTCCTCTACTATGTCTGGTCTTCATCTAGTCAGACTGTCCTCTACTATGTCTGGTCTTCATCTAGTCAGACTGTCCTCCTCTACTCTGTCTGGTCTTCATCTAGTCAGAATGTCCTCCTCTACTATGTCTGGTCTTCATCTAGTCAGACTATCCTCCTCTACTATGTCTGGTCTTCATCTAGTCAGACTGTCCTCTACTATATCTGGTCTTCATCTAGTCAGACTGTCCTCCTCTACTCTGTCTGGTCTTCATCTAGTCAGACTGTCCTCCTCTACTATGTCTGGTCTTCATCTAGTCAGACTGTCCTGCTCTACTCTGTCTGGTCTTCATCTAGTCAGACTGTCCTCCTCTACTATATCTGGTCTTCATCTAGTCAGACTGTCCTCCTCTACTATGTCTGGTCTTCATCTAGTCAGACTGTCGTCCTCTACTATGTCTGGTCTTCATCTAGTCAGACTGTCCTCCTCTACTATGTCTGTTCTTCATCTAGTCAGACTGTCCTCCTCTACTATGTCTGGTCTTCATCTAGTCAGACTGTCCTCCTCTACTATGTCTGGTCTTCATCTAGTCAGACTGTCCTCCTCTACTATGTCTGGTCTTCATCTAGTCAGACTGTCCTCCTCTACTATGTCTGGTCTTCATCTAGTCAGACTGTCCTCCTCTACTATGTCTGGTCTTCATCTAGTCAGACTGTCCTCCTCTACTATGTCTGGTCTTCATCTAGTCAGACTGTCCTCCTCTACTATGTCTGGTCTTCATCTAGTCAGACTGTCCTCTACTATGTGTGGTCTTCATCTAGTCAGACTGTCCTCCTCTACTATGTCTGGTCTTCATCTAGTCAGACTGTCCTCCTCTACTATGTCTGGTCTTCATCTAGTCAGACTGTCCTCCTCTACTATGTCTGGTCTTCATCTAGTCAGACTGTCCTCCTCTACTATGTCTGGTCTTCATCTAGTCAGACTGTCCTCCTCTACTATGTCTGGTCTTCATCTAGTCAGACTGTCCTCTACTATGTCTGGTCTTCATCTAGTCAGACTGTCCTCCTCTACTATCATTGCATTAACTACTCAATAAGCCAGTTCTTTTTCCTCTGGTGGCTGTGCCCAACCAAGTCCATTAGTATGCCTTGGTTTCCCTGCTGTACCATCCCCTGCCAAGCTGAACCAAGCCAAACTCCTGCTCTAGCAAGTCCTGCCAAGCTGAGTCAGAGGAGTGGTGGTTAATGGTGCTGTTTAGCACCAGGCTGACACTCTGTTAATGGTGCTGTTTAACACCAGGCTGACACTCTGTTAATGGTGCTGTTTAACACCAGGCTGACACTCTGTTAATGGTGCTGTTTAACACCAGGCTGACACTCTGTTAATGGTGCTGTTTAACACCAGGCTGACACTCTGTTAATGGTGCTGTTTAACACCAGGCTGACACTCTGTTTGTGGTGCTGTTTAACACCAGGCTGACACTCTGTTAATGGTGCTGTTTAACACCAGGCTGACACTCTGTTTGTGGTGCTGTTTAACACCAGGCTGACACTCTGTTAATGGTGCTGTTTAACACCAGGCTGACACTCTGTTAATGGTGCTGTTTAACACCAGGCTGACACTCTGTTAATGGTGCTGTTTAACACCAGACTGACACTCTGTTTGTGGTGCTGTTTAACACCAGGCTGACACTCTGTTAATGGTGCTGTTTAACACCAGGCTGACACTCTGTTAATGGTGCTGTTTAACACCAGGCTGACACTCTGTTAATGGTGCTGTTTAACACCAGGCTGACACTCTGTTAATGGTGCTGTTTAACACCAGGCTGACACTCTGTTTGTGGTGCTGTTTAACACCAGGCTGACACTCTGTTAATGGTGCTGTTTAACACCAGGCTGACACTCTGTTTGTGGTGCTGTTTAACACCAAGCTGACACTCTGTTAATGGTGCTGTTTAACACCAGGCTGACACTCTGTTAATGGTGCTGTTTAACACCAGGCTGACACTCTGTTAATGGTGCTGTTTAACACCAGACTGACACTCTGTTTGTGGTGCTGTTTAACACCAGGCTGACACTCTGTTAATGGTGCTGTTTAACACCAGGCTGACACTCTGTTAATGGTGCTGCTTAACACCAGGCTGACACTCTGTTAATGGTGCTGTTTAACACCAGGCTGACACTCTGTTTGTGGTGCTGTTTAACACCAGGCTGACACTCTGTTAATGGTGCTGTTTAACACCAGGCTGACACTCTGTTTGTGGTGCTGTTTAACACCAGGCTGACACTCTGTTAATGGTGCTGTTTAACACCAGGCTGACACTCTGTTAATGGTGCTGTTTAACACCAGGCTGACACTCTGTTAATGGTGCTGTTTAACACCAGACTGACACTCTGTTTGTGGTGCTGTTTAACACCAGGCTGACACTCTGTTAATGGTGCTGTTTAACACCAGGCTGACACTCTGTTAATGGTGCTGCTTAACACCAGGCTGACACTCTGTTAATGGTGCTGCTTAACACCAGGCTGACACTCTGTTAATGGTGCTGTTTAACACCAGGCTGACATTCTGTTAATGGTGCTGCTTAACACCAGGCTGACACTCTGTTAATGGTGCTGCTTAACACCAGGCTGACACTCTGTTAATGGTGCTGTTTAACACCAGGCTGACACTCTGTTAATGGTGCTGTTTAACACCAGGCTGACACCCTGTTAATGGTGTTTCAGACTGGTCAGTTATATCTCTAGCTATGAGGAGGATGTTTCAGACTGGTCAGTCATATCTCTAGCTATGAGGATGTTTCAGACTGGTCAGTCATATCTCTAGCTATGAGGATGTTTCAGACTGGTCAGTCATATCTCTAGCTATGAGGATGTTTCAGACTGGTCAGTCATATCTCTAGCTATGAGGAGGATGTTTCAGACTGGTCAGTCATATCTCTAGCTATGAGGATGTTTCAGACTGGTCAGTCATATCTCTAGCTATGAGGATGTTTCAGAATGGTCAGTCATATCTCTAGCTATGAGGATGTTTCAGACTGGTCAGTCATATCTCTAGCTATGAGGATGTTTCAGACTGGTCAGTCATATCTCTAGCTATGAGGATGTTTCAGACTGGTCAGTCATATCTCTAGCTATGAGGAGGATGTTTCAGACTGGTCAGTCATATCTCTAGCTATGAGGATGTTTCAGACTGGTCAGTCATATCTCTAGCTATGAGGATGTTTCAGACTGGTCAGTCATATCTCTAGCTATGAGGATGTTTCAGACTGGTCAGTCATATCTCTAGCTATGAGGATGTTTCAGACTGGTTAGTCATATCTCTAGCTATGAGGATGTTTCAGACTGGTCAGTCATATCTCTAGCTATGAGGATGTTTCAGACTGGTCAGTCATATCTCTAGCTATGAGGATGTTTTAGACTGGTCAGTCATATCTCTAGCTATGAGGATGTTTCTGGCTCTGTTGGTCTGGGCAGGAGGGGAGGATCAATCCAACCCAGGACTTGTTTCTTCCATCAACAGTGTGAGTGACAGACCAGGGACACAATAGCTCATGAAAAGACAACTAGGAAAGTTTTAAAAAATGTGTTTTACATTTCTGTCATTTACCAGACACACTCATCCTGAGTGACTTACAGTAGTGAGTCCATACTTCTTTTGTATTGGTCCCCCATGGGAATCAAACTCACAACCCTGGCGTTGGAAGTGTCATCCTCTACCAACTGGTTCAGGCCAGGGAATCAAACTCACAACCCTGGTGTTGGAAGTGTCATCCTCTACCAACTGGTTCAGGCCAGGGAATCAAATTCACAACCCTGGTGTTGGAAGTGTCATCCTCTACCAACTGGTTCAGACCAGGGAATCAAACTCACAACCCTGGTGTTGGAAGTGTCATCCTCTACCAACTGGTTCAGGCCAGGGAATCAAACTCACAACCCTGGAGTTGGAAGTGTCATCCTCTACCAACTGGTTCAGGCCAGGAAATCAAACTCACAACCCTGGCGTTGGAAGTGTCATCCTCTACCAACTGGTTCAGGCCAGGAAATCAAACACAACCCTGGTGTTGGAAGTGTCATCCTCTACCAACTGGTTCAGGCCAGGGAATCAAATTCACAACCCTGGCGTTGGAAGTGTCATCCTCTACCAACTGGTTCAGGCCAGGAAATCAAACTCACAACCCTGGCGTTGGAAGTGTCATCCTCTACCAACTGGTTCAGGCCAGGGAATCAAACTCACAACCCTGGAGTTGGAAGTGTCATCCTCTACCAACTGGTTCAGGCCAGGGAATCCAACTCACAACCCTGGTGTTGGAAGTGTCATCCTCTACCAACTGGTTCAGGCCAGGGAATCAAACTCACAACCCTGGAGTTGGAAGTGTCATCCTCTACCAACTGGTTCAGGCCAGGGAATCAAACTCACAACCCTGGTGTTGGAAGTGTCATCCTCTACCAACTGGTTCAGGCCAGGGAAACAAACTCACAACGCTGGCGTTGGAAGTGTCATCCTCTACCAACTGGTTCAGGCCAGGGAATCAAACTCACAACGCTGGCGTTGGAAGTGTCATCCTCTACCAACTGGTTCAGGCCAGGGAATCAAACACAACCCTGGTGTTGGAAGTGTCATCCTCTACCAACTGGTTCAGGCCAGGGAATCAAATTCACAACCCTGGCGTTGGAAGTGTCATCCTCTACCAACTGGTTCAGGCCAGGAAATCAAACTCACAACCCTGGCGTTGGAAGTGTCATCCTCTACCAACTGGTTCAGGCCAGGGAATCAAACTCACAACCCTGGAGTTGGAAGTGTCATCCTCTACCAACTGGTTCAGGCCAGGGAATCCAACTCACAACCCTGGTGTTGGAAGTGTCATCCTCTACCAACTGGTTCAGGCCAGGGAATCCAACTCACAACGCTGGCGTTGGAAGTGTCATCCTCTACCAACTGGTTCAGGCCAGGGAATCAAACACAACCCTGGTGTTGGAAGTGTCATCCTCTACCAACTGGTTCAGGCCAGGGAATCAAACTCACAACCCTGGTGTTGGAAGTGTCATCCTCTACCAACTGGTTCAGGCCAGGGAATCAAACACAACCCTGGTGTTGGAAGTGTCATCCTCTACCAACTGGTTCAGGCCAGGGAATCAATATAAAACATATAACATACTAGAAAGTAATTGAATTCTGATACAAATGATCAGATACTAGAAAGTCATTGATTCGTGCTACACGTTAGCGTGGCTACAGTGTGAATGGGAAGCCAAAGTTTAAGGTGTGGATATAGAGCAAGGTAATATACTGGTTTGTTATGGCCATCCAATGGCTTCTAATGAAGCAATAAGGCACGAGGAAGTGTAGTATATGGCCAATATACCACGGCTAAGGGCTGTTCTTTTAGCACGACACAACGCGGAGTGCCTAGACACAGCCCTTAGCCGCGGTATATTGACCATATACCATAAACCCCTGAGGTGCCTTATTGCTGTTATAAACTGGTTACCAACATAGTTAGAGCAGTAAAAAACAATGTTTTGTCATACCCGTGGTACAGTATATGGTCTGATATATTACGTCTGTCAGCCAATCAGCATTCAGGGATCGATCCACCCAGTTTAAAATGATGTATAAAAACACTGTACTGTACCTCTCTCCCCGGTTTATAATGATGTATAAATACTGTACTGTACCTCTCTCCCCCGGTCGTCCATCCTGTCCGTTGGTCCCAGGGAACCCTGGTCTGCCTGTGGGTCCCCCCTCTCCCTGTGGCCCTGGCAGACCCCTGCGACCGGGCTCTCCTGGAGGTCCCGGTACCGTCCTCACAGACACTGACTGGCTGGGGATCTGGTTCAGGATGGAGCTGTAGCGAGACAGGTGACCTGAGGGAGGAAGAGAGGAGGGGAGGGGATGGAGAGGTTTGGAGGTGAGTCGGATGAGAGATTGTTGTAGAGAACAGTATGTATGGACAAAAATATCTAGAGAGAGAGAGAGAAAGAGAGAGAAAAAAGCTGGGTTGAGAACTCACTCTGAATCAGTTGCTCACACACTTGACGTGCTAAGGCCCTGATGGTGGCTTGAGACTGCAAGTCTCCCTACAAAACAAGCAAAAAGCACTGGATTGACACAGCTCCATGTTCGCACACACACACACAGAGAGAGAGAGAGAACACTCCCAGGGGGCATGTTTAATGAACTAGTCTGTGTGTGTGTGTGTGTGTGTGTGTGTGTGTGTGTGTGTGTGTGTGTGTGTGTGTGTGTGTGTGTGTGTGTGTGTGTGTGTGTGTCTGTGTCTGTGTCTGTGTCTGTGTGTGTGTGTGTGAGTGTGTGGGTGTTTAATAACTCCACTCCACCTCTAACTCTGAGGCTGGGGGCCTTTTGTGTGGAAGTCTCCCAACAATCAGAAAATAACACAGAGCTTTAATCTTACAAAGCAAAGAGGTTTTGATCCAAGGCTATTTAACATGAACACAACATCCCCCTAAAAGGCTTGAATAAACACAGTGTACCTGAATATCTGGGGTTCGAGTTACATGTAACTGTTCTAGCAGGTCTTACATGAACTCCTAGAAAACACACTGTGGAGCTATAAACCGAGGGAGGAAGGCAGAGAGCTGTGAAGAGACACCTGCATCCCAAACAGCAACCTAGTCCCTATATAGTGCACTACTTATGACCAAGACCCATAGGGCTCTGATCAAAAGTAGTGCACTATATAGGGAATAGGGTGCCATTTGGGATGGATGTTTCATCTGAGACACAGGGCTGTTAGAGAGCCTCTTAATCCCAGAGCTGATAAACTGCAATTATGCCTGATTTGAGGGTTGAAGCTACGGAAGTATTTCTACACTCCACTTGAATATAAACTGTGTCTGAAATGAAGCATTGGTCTGAGAGTGAACTTACCCGTTCACCCTTGTCTCCTTTGGTACCAGCAGAGCCCTGTAACAGAGATAATATATTATAAACATCCTTTGGTACCAGCAGGGCCCTGTAACAGAGATAATATATTATAAACATCCTTTGGTACCAGCAGAGCCCTGTAACAGAGATAATATATTATAAACATCCTTTGGTACCAGCAGGGCCCTGTAACAGAGATAATATATTATAAACATCCTTTGGTACCAGCAGGGCCCTGTAACAGAGATAATATATTATAAACATCCTTTGGTACCAGCAGGGCCCTGTAACAGAGATAATATATTATAAACATCCTTTGGTACCAGCAGGGCCCTGTAACAGAGATAATATATTATAAACATCCTTTGGTACCAGCAGGGCCCTGTAACAGAGATAATATATTATAAACATCCTTTGGTACCAGCAGGGCCCTGTAACAGAGATAATATATTATAAACATCCTTTGGTACCAGCAGGGCCCTGTAACAGAGATAATATATTATAAACATCCTTTGGTACCAGCAGGGCCCTGTAACAGAGATAATATAATATAAACATCCTTTGGTACCAGCAGGGCCCTGTAACAGAGATAATATAATATAAACATCCTTTGGTACCAGCAGGGCCCTGTAACAGAGATAATATATTATAAACATCCTTTGGTACCAGCAGGGCCCTGTAACAGAGATAATATATTATAAACATCCTTTGGTACCAGCAGAGCCCTGTAACAGAGATAATATATTATAAACATCCTTTGGTACCAGCAGGGCCCTGTAACAGAGATAATATATTATAAACATCCTTTGGTACCAGCAGGGCCCTGTAACAGAGATAATATATTATAAACATCCTTTGGTACCAGCAGGGCCCTGTAACAGAGATAATATATTATAAACATCCTTTGGTACCAGCAGAGCCCTGTAACAGAGATAATATATTATAAACATCCTTTGGTACCAGCAGGGCCCTGTAACAGAGATAATATATTATAAACATCCTTTGGTACCAGCAGGGCCCTGTAACAGAGATAATATATTATAAACATCCTTTGGTACCAGCAGGGCCCTGTAACAGAGATAATATATTATAAACATCCTTTGGTACCAGCAGGGCCCTGTAACAGAGATAATATATTATAAACATCCTTTGGTACCAGCAGGGCCCTGTAACAGAGATAATATATTATAAACATCCTTTGGTACCAGCAGGGCCCTGTAACAGAGATAATATATTATAAACATCCTTTGGTACCAGCAGGGCCCTGTAACAGAGATAATATATTATAAACATCCTTTGGTACCAGCAGGGCCCTGTAACAGAGATAATATATTATAAACATCCTTTGGTACCAGCAGGGCCCTGTAACAGAGATAATATATTATAAACATCCTTTGGTACCAGCAGGGCCCTGTAACAGAGATAATATATTATAAACATCCTTTGGTACCAGCAGGGCCCTGTAACAGAGATAATATATTATAAACATCCTTTGGTACCAGCAGGGCCCTGTAACAGAGATAATATATTATAAACATCCTTTGGTACCAGCAGAGCCCTGTAACAGAGATAATATATTATAAACATCCTTTGGTACCAGCAGAGCCCTGTAACAGAGATAATATATTATAAACATCCTTTGGTACCAGCAGGGCCCTGTAACAGAGATAATATATTATAAACATCCTTTGGTACCAGCAGGGCCCTGTAACAGAGATAATATATTATAAACATCCTTTGGTACCAGCAGAGCCCTGTAACAGAGATAATATATTATAAACATCCTTTGGTACCAGCAGAGCCCTGTAACAGAGATAATATATTATAAACATCCTTTGGTACCAGCAGGGCCCTGTAACAGAGATAATATATTATAAACATCCTTTGGTACCAGCAGGGCCCTGTAACAGAGATAATATATTATAAACATCCTTTGGTACCAGCAGGGCCCTGTAACAGAGATAATATATTATAAACATCCTTTGGTACCAGCAGGGC
>NC_048566.1:4455000-4537500 GCF_013265735.2 Oncorhynchus mykiss | reverse complement strand
GAAGATGTTGAAGACACCATAAACAACAGATGAAGACATTGAAGACACCATAAACAACAGATGAAGATGTTGAAGACACCATAAACAACAGATGAAGACATTGAAGACACCATAAACAACAGATGGAGACACCATAAACAACAGATGGAGACATTGAAGACACCATAAACAACAGATGGAGGTGTTGAAGACACCATAAACAACAGATGGAGGTGTTGAAGACACCATAAACAGATGGAGACATTGAAGACACCATAAACAACAGATGAAGACATTGAAGACACCATAAACAACAGATGGAGACATTGAAGACACCATAAACAACAGATGAAGACATTGAAGACACCATAAACAACAGATGGAGGTGTTGAAGACACCATAAACAACAGATGGAGACATTGAAGACACCATAAACAACAGATGGAGACACCATAAACAACAGATGGAGACATTGAAGACACCATAAACAACAGATGAAGACATTGAAGACACCATAAACAACAGATGAAGATGTTGAAGACACCATAAACAACAGATGGAGACATTGAAGACACCATAAACAACAGATGGAGACATTGAAGACACCATAAACAGATGGAGACATTTAATATTCTTCCATTTCAGGGATGTACAGTACAGTGGACATTGTGTCGGAAGACCATGGAAGGTCCCTCAATATGGGACCATTGACAGGTAGAGGACAGGAAACGTTGGACCATGCAAATCCTGTCGTAACCTGATCAACTTCTTTCAACAGACCTGGGTGGTCTGATGGTGAGTCAATCAACCAACCAAGGGTTTGAATATCAGGTAGTTTACTTACAGGTGGTCCCTGGTCTCCCAGGGGTCCAGGAGAGCCACTTCCACCAGGGGCCCCGGGGGCTCCAGGACTGCCCTGGTAGAGAGACAAATGATCAAGGATGAAATAATAAACTACAAGTTAAGTCAACTTATGCACATTTCATGCATGGATAAGAATTGGAATTGAACCGTAATATTTGTGTGTGTGTGTGTGTATATATATATATATTTATTTATATATATAGAGAGAGAGAGACAGAGAGAGAGAGAGAGAGAGAGAGAGAGAGAGAGAGAGAGGGGAGGAAGGGAGTAAAGCAGCACTTACCACAGGCCCTGTCGTACCCTGCTGTCCTTGTGGTCCATCCTTCCCAGGCAGGCCCTTAGAACAGAACAGACAGGACCAATAAATAAACTACTGCTTTCTCAGGTAGTCTCTTAGAACAGAACAGACAGGATCAACACAAACTACAGCTTTCCCAGACAGTCTCGTAGAACAGAACAGACAGGATCAACACAAACTACAGCTTTCCCAGACAGTCTCGTAGAACAGAACAGACAGGATCAACACAAACTACTGCTTTCCCAGACAGTCTCTTAGAACAGAACAGACAGGATCAACACAAACTACTGCTTTCCCAGACAGTCTCTTAGAACATAACAGACAGGATCAACACAAACTACTGCTTTCCCAGACAGTCTCTTAGAACAGAACAGACAGGATCAACACAAACTACTGCTTTCCCAGACAGTCTCTTAGAACAGAACAGACAGGATCAACACAAACTACAGCTTTCCCAGACAGTCTCGTAGAACAGAACAGACAGGATCAACACAAACTACTGCTTTCCCAGACAGTCTCTTAGAACAGAACAGACAGGATCAACACAAACTACTGCTTTCCCAGACAGGCCCTTAGAACAGAACAGAACAGACAGGATCAACACACAAACTACTGCTTTCCCAGACAGTCTCTTAGAACAGAACAGACAGGATCAACACACAAACTACTGCTTTCCCAGACAGTCTCTTAGAACAGAACAGACAGGATCAACACAAACTACTGCTTTCCCAGGCAGGCCCTTAGAACAGAACAGACAGGATCAACACAAACTACTGCTTTCCCAGACAGTCTCGTAGAACAGAACAGACAGGATCAACACAAACTACTGCTTTCCCAGACAGTCTCGTAGAACAGAACAGGCAGGATCAACACAAACTACTGCTTTCCCAGACAGTCTCGTAGAACAGAACAGACAGGATCAACACAAACTACTGCTTTCCCAGACAGTCTCTTAGATCAGAACAGACAGGATCAACACAAACTACTGCACTTCATACAGTTAGTAGTAGTCTGAACACTGAACATAACCTCCCATTATCAAAACACCAATGAATTCTGCAGAGATCCTTCGTTAAAACCAAATAGCCTGAAACCCTCCAGAACAACACTAACGATAATGGTAGGATAATGTGTACAGTAAGAGTAAGCAAGTCAGCGCTAAAAATGGTTTGTTATGTTTGTCTGGCTGACCTCTGGCTGACCTCTGGGAGGCTGGCTACGGTATCCACACTTACACTGACAAACTGTAAGAGTCCGTGAGATACCGTACTCAACCAGCCAGACTTACACTGAAGCTTTCAGACACACAGATGAATGGGTCAAGTAGGAAAGCAGGTGAGAAGGCATCATGGTGCTAGTCTGCTATTCAAACTGAATATCGCTCCATTTCATTAGTTGTGTCATTAAAGTGAAACAGAGTGATATTCCGTTTGTATTCCAGGCTATTATGGTGCAGCATGGTTGCGTGAACTCCAGTCGATGATTCAATTGAGGACAATCCCCGAACTCGATTAAATGAAGATAGAATCACGCAATCATTTGGATTGGAGTGAACACGAATAATACACAATCTGTCATGACATGGTTTTAACTTCCAAAAGTTGTCATTTTCAATTTCCTTGTAAATTACCAGAGTGATACCAACAACCATGTGCCTGTCCTTGCTTCAAAAACGTAATGTCTGTCAAGGTTCACATCACGACTAAACGGATGCTTGACTGGAAAAACATTTTTATTTTTATTTACACTTTTATTGAACTTGGCAAGTCAGTTAAGAACAAATTCTTATTTTACAATGACGGCCTACCCCGGCCAAACTCTGACGATGCTGGGCCAATTGTGCACCGCCCGATGGGACTCCCAATCACGTCCGGGTGTCTGTAGTGACGCCTCTAGCACTGAGATGCAGTGCCTTAGACCGCTGCGCCACTCGGGAGCCCCATTGAACCGACTGAAAGTTGCACTACAACCCAAGGAGTGTTTCAGGACAAGCCAATTAGAGAAAGTGTTCCTCATGGGCACATAACCAACACAAATCCTCATCTATGAGCTATGGCTTGTCTTTTCTATGGTTTTCTGTAGTTCAGCATGGCCGCTTCCAAGCCCATTCTCTTTGCCAGAGTGGGACGACCAGTCCCCCAGTGTGGGAGTCAACCCCCAGTCAAGCAGTAAACACCTCCCAGTAAAACCTCATAACGAGGCTCTAGAGTGAGGCCTTTTGAAGGTCAAGTGTAGCTAGAGGAAGGGCCAGAAAGCAGGGCTGGAGCTGGACATAGGGGCTCCTCCATAAAGAAGAGCAGACCCAGAACTGTGGTTTATCACCATGGAGAATCAAGAAAAGCAAGCCACTTTCTGCCCAAATACAGTGTCAACTAACTGTGTCAAACTGTGGTTATGTAATAATTAAGTAAAATAAACACACAAAAATGGGGACCTTCTCCAAGAGAATAATGACTAAGGAAATCCCTGGTCTTGTTTAGTCACACAGAGAGTTCATTCAGAGAAGAAGGCTTTCGTGATTAATTATGTCCTGTGTTGCTCTAACTGATTCCCAAGAGGAGGCTATTATTTTTCTGTTCTGATCTCTCTTGGCATCTTTAAAGATGTTACAAACTCAGATCACCCCTCTACATCCACAGCTTCATGGTTTCTGAGGTGTACAGCTACTGTATATTCCATCAGAGTCCTTGGCAACTGGCCAATATTACAGGGAATGGACCAATCAAGCACTATCATTTACAGTACAGCAAAGTGTTCCATTCTTCATGAAAATTACTCTTAAGATGATTTGCAACATTTTAGCTGTAAGCGTCATCATCATCATCGTCGTCATCATCATCATCGTCACCATCATCATCATCATCATCGTCACCATCATCATCATCATCATCATTGTCACCATCATCATCATTGTCACCATCATCATCGTCGTCATCATCATCATCATCATCGTCACCATCATCATCATCGTCACCATCATCATCATCGTCACCATCATTATCCATGGCATGTATACATCTAGATAACAGTGTTGACCCCTTGAGAGTGATAGAAAGAACTGTAGAGGTTTGAATAGGATTTTAGAAGTTCTTAAGAGGATCTTGGGAGTCGTCAGCTTATGGCTGTCGTTGAGGAGCCGGCCGTGAGTGGATAACAAGATGGAGATTCCATATCACTTTACACTAGTGTTTTCTTATCCATATCGGTTGGATCAGTGCAGAAGCTTGTGTGATACCAAAGCAGATTCTGATGAGATATACTGTCAGTGGAATAGTGAAAATCACATGATAACATCATTGGGCCTTTAGGTGACTTCATGTCAGGTAAGTTGACCCTAGAACCGTTCTGTTGATGTAGCAGCCTGTGTTGCTTTCGTCAGTCTTTGGGATAAAAAAAAATTGTATTATGAAGGTTCAAAAGCATCTCATAACTCATTTCTTTACAGCACATTTATTTTAAGTGCTGTGTCAGAGTATGAGACATGAAATTGATTCATAGGGAAATCAAAACAGCATTCTGTAAACATAAGCCAGCGATTTAAAGCATCGTGACATAAAAACGTCAGTGTTATGTTCGTTGTGAGGAAGGAAACAGAATTACGGGCTTCAAAATAACAAGAAAAAACGATTTGACTTTAATATTTAAAATTGAGCTAAAGAGCTCAGGGCGCTCAGGCTTTGAGCAGGTCATACAAACAGAATGTACATACAATACATAATGGAAATAATGAATCAAGTCAAACAAAATGAATAGACTGTTACCCTCTGTCCAACTGGTCCATCTCTTCCTGGTCCGCCAGGAGATCCACCAACACCCTGCAAAATATAACACAAATACAGAGTCAAAGTGATTTACAACATGAGAAACCGTATTAATTCAGGCCTGAATGGTGAACATCTCCTTTACAAGATGAGAAACCGTATTAATTCAGGTCTGAATGGTGAACATCTCATTTACAAGATGAGAAACATTATTAATTCAGGTCTGAATGGTGAACATCTCATTTACAACATAAGAAACCTTATTAACTCAGGTCTGAATGGTGAACATCTCCTTTACAAGATGAGAAACCGTATTCATTCAGGTGAACATCTCATTTACAAGATGAGAAACCTTATCAATTAATGGTCTGAATGGTGAACATCTCATTTACAACATGAGAAACCTTATTAACTCAGGTCTGAATGGTGAACATCTCATTTACAAGATGAGAAACCGTATTCATTCAGGTGAACATCTCATTTACAAGATGAGAAACCTTATTAACTCAGGTCTGAATGGTGAACATCTCATTTACAACATGAGAAACCTTATTAACTCAGGTCTGAATGGTGAACATCTCATTTACAACATGAGAAACCTTATTAATTCAGGTCTGAATGGTGAACATCTCATTTACAACATGAGAAACCTTATTAACTCAGGTCTGAATGGTGAACATCTCATTTACAAGATGAGAAACCTTATTAATTCAGGTCTGAATTAATGGTCTGATGGTGAACATCTCAACACCTGCCAAAGCTCCGCTGTGTGTATCCAGTCTCCTACAACTCACCCAGCCCATTCCAAACATAATCATAACTTAGCTATGAGGTTATAAAATATGTATCTTCTGCCACAACTTTACAAGAGTGGTCGTAAAGCATATCAATGAAAGGTGGGGATATTATGCAGAGGAGGGGAGGGGAGAGTAGTGGAGAGGAGGGGAGGGGAGAGTAATGGAGAGGAGGGGTGGGGATATTATGCAGAGGAGGGGAGGGGAGAGTAGTGGAGAGGAGGGGTGGGGATATTATGCAGAGGAGGGGAGGGGAGAGTAGTGGAGAGGAGGGGAGGGGAGAGTAGTGGAGAGGAGGGGTGGGGATATTATGCAGAGGAGGGGAGGGGAGAGTAGTGGAGAGGAGGGGTGGGGATATTATGCAGAGGAGAGTAGTGGAGAGTAGTGGAGAGGAGGGGTGGGGAGAGTAGTGGAGAGGAGGGGAGGGGATATTATACAGAGGAGGGGAGGGGAGAGTAGTGGAGAGGAGGGGTGGGGATATTATGCAGAGGAGGGGAGGGGAGAGTAGTGGAGAGGAGGGGTGGGGATATTATGCAGAGGAGGGGAGGGGAGAGTAGTGGAGAGGAGGGGAGGGGTGGGGATATTATACAGAGGAGAGTAGTGGAGAGGAGGGGAGAGTAGTGGAGAGGAGACGAGGGGTGGGGATATTATACAGAGGAGAGTAGTGGAGAGGAGGGGAGAGTAGTGGAGAGGAGGGGAGGGGAGAGTAGTGGAGAGTAGTGGAGAGTAGTGGAGAGGAGACGAGGGGTGGGGATATTATACAGAGGAGAGTAGTGGAGAGGAGGGGAGGGGAGAGTAGTGGAGAGTAGTGGAGAGTAGTGGAGAGGAGACGAGGGGTGGGGATATTATACAGAGGAGAGTAGTGGAGAGGAGGGGAGAGTAGTGGAGAGGAGACGAGGGGTGGGGATATTATACAGAGGAGAGTAGTGGAGAGGAGGGGAGAGTAGTGGAGAGGAGACGAGGGGTGGGGATATTATACAGAGGAGAGTAGTGGAGAGGAGTGGAGAGTAGTGGAGAGGAGGGGAGGGGTGAGTAGTGGAGAGTAGTGGAGAGGAGGGGTGGGGATATTATGCAGAGGAGGGGAGGGGAGAGTAGTGGAGAGGAGGGGTGGGGATATTATGCAGAGGAGAGTAGTGGAGAGTAGTGGAGAGGAGGGGTGGGGAGAGTAGTGGAGAGGAGGGGAGGGGATATTATACAGAGGAGGGGAGGGGAGAGTAGTGGAGAGGAGGGGTGGGGATATTATGCAGAGGAGGGGAGGGGAGAGTAGTGGAGAGGAGGGGTGGGGATATTATGCAGAGGAGGGGAGGGGAGAGTAGTGGAGAGGAGGGGAGGGGAGAGTAGTGGAGAGTAGTGGAGAGTAGTGGAGAGGAGACGAGGGGTGGGGATATTATACAGAGGAGAGTAGTGGAGAGGAGGGGAGAGTAGTGGAGAGGAGACGAGGGGTGGGGATATTATACAGAGGAGAGTAGTGGAGAGGAGGGGAGAGTAGTGGAGAGGAGACGAGGGGTGGGGATATTATACAGAGGAGAGTAGTGGAGAGGAGGGGAGAGTAGTGGAGAGGAGACGAGGGGTGGGGATATTATACAGAGGAGAGTAGTGGAGAGGAGGGGAGAGTAGTGGAGAGGAGACGAGGGGTGGGGATATTATACAGAGGAGAGTAGTGGAGAGGAGGGGAGAGTAGTGGAGAGGAGGGGAGGGGTGAGTAGTGGAGAGGAGGGGTGGGGATATTATACAGAGGAGAGTAGTGGAGAGTAGTGGAGAGTAGTGGAGAGGAGGGGTGGGGAGAGTAGGGGAGAGGAGGGGAGGGGAGAGTAGTGGAGAGGAGGGGTGGGGAGAGTAGGGGAGAGGAGGGGAGGGGAGAGTAGTGGAGAGGAGGGGTGGGGAGAGTAGGGGAGAGGAGGGGAGGGGAGAGTAGTGGAGAGGAGGGGAGGGGAGAGGAGAGTAGTGGAGGGGAGGGGTGTGATTAATGTTGTGCTGTAAGACCAGATCCTGGCACAAACAACCACCAGCCCTGATATTTTCCCTGTCAGCTATACACACACACACACACCACACACACACACACAGACACACACACAGACACACACACACACACACACACACACACACACACACACACAGTCCCCATCCTGGCCCTGAGAGATGTGGTAATGGCTGTGAAGAGAGAGGCAGAGAGCAGAACCAGCGAGGCCAACAGATTAAGTGTTCATATTTCTCTATGACCAGACAGACCCAACCAGTCACTCTGGTCCTCTCTACCACCAGCCAGACCCAACCAGTCACTCTGGTCCTCTCTACCACCAGCCAGACCCAACCAGTCACTCTGGTCCTCTCTACCACCAGCCAGACCCAACCAGTCACTCTGGTCCTCTCTACCACCAGACAGACCCAACCAGTCTCTCTGGTCCTATCTACCACCAGACAGACCCTACCAGTCACTCTGGTCCTCTCTACCACCAGACAGACCCAACCAGTCTCTCTGGTCCTATCTACCACCAGCCAGACCCAACCAGTCACTCTGGTCCTCTCTACCACCAGACAGACCCTACCAGTCACTCTGGTCCTCTCTACCACCAGACAGACCCAACCAGTCACTCTGGTCCTCTCTACCACCAGCCAGACCCAACCAGTCACTCTGGTCCTCTCTACCACCAGACAGACCCTACCAGTCACTCTGGTCCTCTCTACCACCAGCCAGACCCAACCAGTCACTCTGGTCCTCTCTACCACCAGACAGACCCAACCAGTCACTCTGGTCCTCTCTACCACCAGACAGACCCAACCAGTCACTCTGGTCCTCTCTACCACCAGACAGACCCAACCAGTCACTCTGGTCCTCTCTACCACCAGCCAGAACCAACCAGTCACTCTGGTCCTCTCTACCACCAGCCAGACCCTACCAGTCACTCTGGGCCTCTCTACCACCAGACAGACCCAACCAGTCACTCTGGTCCTCTCTACCACATGACAGACCCTACCAGTCACTCTGGTCCTCTCTACCACCAGACAGATCCAACCAGTCACTCTGGTCCTCTCTACCAGACCCTACCAGTCACTCTGGTCCTCTCTACCACCAGCCAGACCCAACCAGTCACTCTGGTCCTCTCTACCACCAGACAGACCCAACCAGTCACTCTGGTCCTCTCTACCACCAGACAGACCCAACCAGTCACTCTGGTCCTCTCTACCACCAGCCAGACCCAACCAGTCACTCTGGTCCTCTCTACCAGACCCTACCAGTCACTCTGGTCCTCTCTACCACCAGCCAGACCCAACCAGTCACTCTGGTCCTCTCTACCACCAGCCAGACCCAACCAGTCACTCTGGTCCTCTCTACCACCAGCCAGAACCAACCAGTCACTCTGGTCCTCTCTACCACCAGCCAGACCCAACCAGTCACTCTGGTCCTCTCTACCACCAGCCAGACCCAACCAGTCACTCTGGTCCTCTCTACCACCAGCCAGACCCAACCAGTCACTCTGGTCCTCTCTACCACCAGCCAGACCCTACCAGTCACTCTGGTCCTCTCTACCACCAGACAGACCCAACCAGTCACTCTGGTCCTCTCTACCACCAGCCAGAACCAACCAGTCACTCTGGTCCTCTCTACCACCAGCCAGAACCAACCAGTCACTCTGGTCCTCTCTACCACCAGCCAGACCCAACCAGTCACTCTGGTCCTCTCTACCACCAGCCAGACCCAACCAGTCACTCTGGTCCTCTCTACCACCAGCCAGACCCAACCAGTCACTCTGGTCCTCTCTACCACCAGCCAGACCCAACCAGTCACTCTGGTCCTCTCTACCACCAGCCAGACCCTACCAGTCACTCTGGTCCTCTCTACCACCAGACAGATCCAACCAGTCACTCTGGTCCTCTCTACCAGACCCTACCAGTCACTCTGGTCCTCTCTACCACCAGCCAGACCCAACCAGTCACTCTGGTCCTCTCTACCACCAGACAGACCCTACCAGTCACTCTGGTCCTCTCTACCACCAGACAGACCCAACCAGTCACTCTGGTCCTCTCTACCACCAGACAGACCCAACCAGTCACTCTGGTCCTCTCTACCACCAGCCAGACCCAACCAGTCACTCTGGTCCTCTCTACCACCAGCCAGACCCTACCAGTCACTCTGGTGCTCTCTACCACCAGACAGACCCTACCAGTCACTCTGGTCCTCTCTACCACCAGCCAGACCCCACCAGTCACTCTGGTGCTCTCTACCACCAGACAGACCCTACCAGTCACTCTGGTCCTCTCTACCAGACCCTACCAGTCACTCTGGTCCTCTATACCAGACCCTACCAGTCACTCTGGTCCTCTCTACCACCAGCCAGACCCTACCAGTCACTCTGGTCCTCTCTACCAGAAATCCAGGATAAATCAACCCCTAGAGACTAAGAATGGTGGTTAAGGGTTGCTAAGCAATGCATCAGTTAGATGCATTGCTCCCCCCTGCTCTACCATCCCCATTCAGACACACATACTTTGCTATTCATTGAAGTGGCTACCCATGCATTTCTCACTGTCAGGTTGTAAATGAGAGGAGAGGGTAGAGCTCATGACAAGGGTTATATTGTATTTACTGTATATTGTGGCGGGTGATGGTGAAAGAAATAGAGAGGCAAAGAGCTCTGTAATGGATGTTCCACAGGTGTGATGGTGAGAGACAGAGAGAGGCAAAGACCTCTGTAATGGATGTTCCACAGGTGTGATGGTGAGAGACAGAGAGAGGCAAAGACCTCTTTAATGGATGTTCCGGAGGTGTGATGGTGAAAGAAATAGAGAGGCAAAGACCTCTGTAATGGATGTTCCGGAGGTGTGATGGTGAGAGACAGAGAGAGGCAAAGAGCTCTGTAATGGATGTTCCACAGGTGTGATGGTGAGAGACAGAGAGAGGCAAAGACCTCTGTAATGGATGTTCCACAGGTGTGATGGTGAAAGAAATAGAGAGGCAAAGACCTCTGTAATGGATGTTCCACAGGTGTGATGGTGAGAGACAGAGAGAGGCAAAGACCTCTGTAATGGATGTTCCACAGGTGTGATGGTGAGAGACAGAGAGAGGCAAAGACCTCTGTAATGGATGTTCCACAGGTGTGATGGTGAGAGAAATAGAGAGGCAAAGACCTCTGTAATGGATGTTCCGGAGGTGTGATGGTGAGAGACAGAGAGAGGCAAAGACCTCTGTAATGAATGTTCCACAGGTGTGATGGTGAGAGACAGAGAGAGGCAAAGACCTCTGTAATGGATGTTCCGGAGGTATGATGGCGAGAGACAGAGAGAGGCAAAGAGCTCTGTAATGGATGTTCCGGAGGTACGATGGCGTGCGTCCCAAATTGAACCCTTTGACCTTTGCAGCACTCTACCTGCACCACTCAGGGAATAGGGTGCCATTTTGGAAGCAGCCATATATTCTCAGTGGCTGGTGTAGATGACAGCAGGTCCTTGAAGGTACCTTCCGGAAATAAACCCCTCTACTGTGTACTCTTAGGGGTTCTGACAAAATGCAGAAAGTCCGGACTCTTCCACCACAACGGGACAAGAACAGGACGTAGAAAGTCCTGATTCAAAGTAAATACCATCTAGACAGGGGACTCTTCCAATATCATTAAGAGTATGAGCTCCGCTGCTGCCTGAAACCCACTTCCACATATCACCAAGGCTTTGTCCCAAATAGCACTCTGTAGACAGACTTCTATACAAGGTCATTATGTTCTCTGATCTGTCCTCTAAGCAGACTAGGCTCAGTAATTAATAATGGCAGTTCATCATGGTTGTCTCATGTGACTGATTCCATCAGTCTGGTAGCAGCAGGGGAAGCCCTGTGTGCCAGGTTGTATCATGTGACTGATTCTGGTAGCAGCAGGGGAAGCCCTATGTGCCAGGTTGTATCATGTGACTGATTCTGGTAGCAGCAGGGGAAGCCCTATGTGCCAGGTTGTATCATGTGACTGATTCTGGTAGCAGCAGGGGAAGCCCTATGTACCAGGTTGAATCATGTGACTGATTCCATTAGTCTGGTAGCAGCAGGGGAAGCCCTGTGTGCCAGGTTGTATCATGTGACTGATTCAATTAGTCTGGTAGCAGTAGGGGAAGCCCTATGTGCCAGAGTGGGGTGTAAGAGACACCTGGTCTACTTCCCAAATAGCACCCTGTTCCCTATATAGAGCACTACCTTCGTACTGTGTAGGGTATAAGGTCCCATTTGGGGGACAGCCCTCGTGTGACGCCTCACGACGCCAAGACAGGAACCTTCTCCCAGCTGCTACTTATCTCTCCCTCACCTCACGCACACACATCTATTACACAAACAAGCACACACACGCACGCAAGCAAGCACGTGCACACACACACACACACACACACACACACACACACACACACACACTGTAATTACAGTGGAAGGCTGATCTATGACTATAATAGGTTTTCCAGACAGTTGAAGCAGTGTCTCTGTGGAGGTAGTAATCACTGGTCTCATCACAATGTCTCTGTGGAGGTAGTGATCACTAGTCACATCACAGTGTCTCTGTGGAGGTAGTGATCACTAATCTCATCACCATGTCTCTGTGGAGGTAGTAATCACTAGTCACATCACAGTGTCTCTGTGGAGGTAGTAATCACTAGTCTCAACACAGTGTCTCTGTGGAGGTAGTAATCACTAGTCACATCACAGTGTCTCTGTGGAGGCAGTAATCACTAGTCACAACAGTGTCTCTGTGAAGGTAGTAATCACTGGTCACATCACAGTGTCTCTGTGAAGGTAGTAATCACTAGTCACATCACAGTGTCTCTGTGGAGGTAGTAATCACTAGTCACATCACAGTGTCTCTGTGGAGGTAGTAATCACTAGTCACATCACAGTGTCTCTGTGGAGGTAGTAATCACTAGTCACATCACAGTGTCCCTGTGGGAGTCAGGAGAGGAAAACAAAATGGAGATGAGGTATATATGTCTTTACTCACCTGAGGTCCTGGTAAACCAACATCTCCTTTTTCCCCCTTTTCACCATCACTCCCCTGAAGCAGAAATGGACATGAGAGAAAAACAACCTCTTTATCATTCATTCCTTTGTCATTTTGTCATCTCATACAAAGCCAGTGGGTAGATGGAATGGTTTGCAAATGATTGACTGTACATTAGTCACTGTGTTATGGAACACAGTTTAACCAGAGGCAAATGTGTTTATATACAGGCTATATACTGTATCATATCTCATGTTTATATACAGGATATATACTGTATCATATCTCATGTTTATATCTCATGTTTATATACAGGATATATACTGTATCATATCTTATATCTTATGTTTATATACAGGCTATATACTGTATCATATCTCATGTTTATATACAGGCTATATACAGTATCATATCTCATGTTTATATACAGGATATATACTGTATCATATCTCATGTTTATATACAGGCTATATACTGTATCATATCTCATGTTTATATACAGGCTATATACTGTATCATATCTCATGTTTATATACAGGCTATATACTGTATCATATCTCATGTTTATATACAGGCTATATACTGTATCATATCTCATGTTTATATACAGGCTATATACTGTATCATATCTCATGTTTATATACAGGCTATATACTGTATCATATCTCATGTTTATATACAGGCTATATACTGTATCATATCTCATGTTTATATACAGGCTATATACTGTATCATATCTCATGTTTATATACAGGCTATATACTGTATCATATCTTATGTTTATATACAGGCTATATACTGTATCATATCTCATGTTTATATACAGGCTATATACTGTATCATACCTCATGTTTATATACAGGCTATATACTGTATCATATCTCATGTTTATATACAGGCTATATACTGTATCATATCTCATGTTTATATACAGGCTATATCCTGTATCATATCTTATGTTTATATACAGGCTATATACTGTATCATATCTCATGTTTATATACAGGCTATATACTGTATCATATCTTATGTTTATATACAGGCTATATACTGTATCATATCTCGTGTTTATATACAGGCTATATACTGTATCATATCTCATGTTTATATACAGGATATATACTGTATCATATCTTATGTTTATATACAGGCTATATACTGTATCATATCTCATGTTTATATACAGGCTATATACTGTATCATATCTTATGTTTATATACAGGCTATATACTGTATCATATCTCGTGTTTATATACAGGCTATATACTGTATCATATCTCATGTTTATATACAGGCTATATACTGTATCATATCTCATGTTTATATACAGGATATATACTGTATCATATCTCATGTTCATATACAGGCTATATACTGTATCATATCTCATGTTTATATACAGGCTATATACTGTATCATATCTCATGTTTATATACAGGCTATATACTGTATCATATCTCATGTTTATATACAGGCTATATACTGTATCATATCTCATGTTTATATACAGGATATATACTGTATCATATCTCATGTTTATATACAGGCTATATACTGTATCATATCTCATGTTTATATACAGGCTATATACTGTATCATATCTCATGTTTATATACAGGCTATATACTGTATCATATCTCATGTTTATATACAGGCTATATACTGTATCATATCTCATGTTCATATACAGGCTATATACTGTATCATATCTCACGTTTATATACAGGCTATATACTGTATCATATCTTATGTTTATATACAGGCTATATACTGTATCATATCTTGTGTTTATATACAGGCTATATACTGTATCATATCTCGTGTTTATATACAGGCTATATACTGTATCATATCTCATGTTTATATACAGGCTATATACTGTATCATATCTCATGTTCATATACAGGCTATATACTGTATCATATCTCATGTTTATATACAGGCTATTACTGTATCATATCTCATGTTTATATACAGGCTATATACTGTATCATAACTTATGTTTATATACAGGCTATATACTGTATCATATCTCACGTTTATATACAGGCTATATACTGTATCATATCTTATGTTTATATACAGGCTATATACTGTATCATATCTTGTGTTTATATACAGGCTATATACTGTATCATATCTCATGTTTATATACAGGCTATATACTGTATCATATCTCATGTTTATATACAGGCTATTACTGTATCATATCTCATGTTTATATACAGGCTATATACTGTATCATATCTCATGTTTATATACAGGCTATATACTGTATCATATCTCATGTTTATATACAGGCGATATACTGTATCATATCTTGTGTTTATATACAGGCTATATACTGTATCATATATCATGTTTATATACAGGCTATATACTGTATCATATCTTATGTTTATATACAGGCTATATACTGTATCATATCTCATGTTTATATACAGGCTATATACTGTATCATATCTCATGTTCATATACAGGCTATATACTGTATCATATCTCACGTTTATATACAGGCTATATACTGTATCATATCTTATGTTTATATACAGGCTATATACTGTATCATATCTTGTGTTTATATACAGGCTATATACTGTATCATATCTCATGTTTATATACAGGCTATATACTGTACCATATCTCATGTTTATATACAGGCTATATACTGTATCATATCTCATGTTTATATACAGGCTATTACTGTATCATATCTCATGTTTATATACAGGCTATATACTGTACCATATCTCATGTTTATATACAGGCTACATACTGTATCATATCTCATGTTTATATACAGGCTATTACTGTATCATATCTCATGTTTATATACAGGCTATATACTGTATCATATCTCATGTTTATATACAGGCTATATACTGTATCATATCTCATGTTTATATACAGGCGATATACTGTATCATATCTTGTGTTTATATACAGGCTATATACTGTATCATATCTCATGTTTATATACAGGCTATATACTGTATCATATCTCATGTTTATATACAGGCTATATACTGTATCATATCTTATGTTTATATACAGGCTATATACTGTATCATATCTTATGTTTATATACAGGCTATATACTGTATCATATCTTATGTTTATATACAGGCTATATACTGTATCATATCTCACGTTTATATACAGGCTATATACTGTATCATATCTTATGTTTATATACAGGCTATATACTGTATCATATCTTGTGTTTATATACAGGCTATATACTGTATCATATCTCATGTTTATATACAGGCTATATACTGTATCATATCTCATGTTCATATACAGGCTATATACTGTATCATATCTTATGTTTATATACAGGCTATATACTGTATCATATCTCATGTTCATATACAGGCTATATACTGTATCATATCTCATGTTTATATACAGGCGATATACTGTATCATATCTTGTGTTTATATACAGGCTATATACTGTATCATATCTCATGTTTATATACAGGCTATATACTGTATCATATCTCATGTTTATATACAGGCTATATACTGTATCATATCTTATGTTTATATACAGGCTATATACTGTATCATATCTTATGTTTATATACAGGCTATATACTGTATCATATCTTATGTTTATATACAGGCTATATACTGTATCATATCTCACGTTTATATACAGGCTATATACTGTATCATATCTTATGTTTATATACAGGCTATATACTGTATCATATCTTGTGTTTATATACAGGCTATATACTGTATCATATCTCATGTTCATATACAGGCTATATACTGTATCATATCTTATGTTTATATACAGGCTATATACTGTATCATATCTCATGTTCATATACAGGCTATATACTGTATCATAACTTATGTTTATATACAGGATATATACTGTATCATATCTTATATCTTATGTTTATATACAGGCTATATACTGTATCATAGCTCATGTTTATATACAGGCTATATACTGTATCATATCTCATGTTTATATACAGGCTATATACTGTATCATATCTCATGTTTATATACAGGATATATACTGTATCATATCTCATGTTTATATACAGGCTATATACTGTATCATATCTCATGTTTATATACAGGCTATATACTGTATCATATCTCATGTTTATATACAGGCTATATACTGTATCATATCTCATGTTTATATACAGGCTATATACTGTATCATATCTCATGTTTATATACAGGATATATACTGTATCATATCTCATGTTTATATACAGGCTATATACTGTATCATATCTCATGTTTATATACAGGCTATATACTGTATCATATCTCATGTTTATATACAGGCGATATACTGTACCATATCTCATGTTTATATACAGGCTATATACTGTATCATATCTCATGTTTATATACAGGCTATATACTGTATCATATCTCATGTTTATATACAGGCTATATACTGTATCATATCTCATGTTTATATACAGGCTATATACTGTATCATATCTCATGTTTATATACAGGCTATATACTGTATCATATCTCATGTTCATATACAGGCTATATACTGTATCATATCTCACGTTTATATACAGGCTATATACTGTATCATATCTTATGTTTATATACAGGCTATATACTGTATCATATCTTGTGTTTATATACAGGCTATATACTGTATCATATCTCGTGTTTATATACAGGCTATATACTGTATCATATCTTATGTTTATATACAGGCTATATACTGTATCATATCTCATGTTCATATACAGGCTATATACTGTATCATATCTCATGTTTATATACAGGCTATATACTGTATCATAACTTATGTTTATATACAGGCTATATACTGTATCATATCTCACGTTTATATACAGGCTATATACTGTATCATATCTTATGTTTATATACAGGCTATATACTGTATCATATCTTGTGTTTATATACAGGCTATATACTGTATCATATCTCATGTTTATATACAGGCTATATACTGTACCATATCTCATGTTTATATACAGGCTATATACTGTATCATATCTCATGTTTATATACAGGCTATTACTGTATCATATCTCATGTTTATATACAGGCTATATACTGTACCATATCTCATGTTTATATACAGGCTATATACTGTATCATATCTCATGTTTATATACAGGCTATTACTGTATCATATCTCATGTTTATATACAGGCTATATACTGTATCATATCTCATGTTTATATACAGGCTATATACTGTATCATATCTCATGTTTATATACAGGCGATATACTGTATCATATCTTGTGTTTATATACAGGCTATATACTGTATCATATCTCATGTTTATATACAGGCTATATACTGTACCATATCTCATGTTTATATACAGGCTATATACTGTATCATATATCATGTTTATATACAGGATATATACTGTATCATATCTCATGTTTATATACAGGCGATATACTGTATCATATCTCATGTTTATATACAGGCGATATACTGTATCATATCTTGTGTTTATATACAGGCTATATACTGTATCATATCTCATGTTTATATACAGGCTATATACTGTACCATATCTCATGTTTATATACAGGCTATATACTGTATCATATCTCATGTTTATATACAGGCTATTACTGTATCATATCTCATGTTTATATACAGGCTATATACTGTACCATATCTCATGTTTATATACAGGCTATATACTGTATCATATCTCATGTTTATATACAGGCTATTACTGTATCATATCTCATGTTTATATACAGGCTATATACTGTATCATATCTCATGTTTATATACAGGCTATATACTGTATCATATCTCATGTTTATATACAGGCGATATACTGTATCATATCTTGTGTTTATATACAGGCTATATACTGTATCATATCTCATGTTTATATACAGGCTATATACTGTATCATATCTTATGTTTATATACAGGCTATATACTGTATCATATCTCATGTTCATATACAGGCTATATACTGTATCATATCTTGTGTTTATATACAGGCTATATACTGTATCATATCTCATGTTTATATACAGGCTATATACTGTATCATATCTCATGTTCATATACAGGCTATATACTGTATCATATCTCATGTTTATATACAGGCTATATACTGTATCATATCTCATGTTTATATACAGGCTATATACTGTATCATATCTCATGTTTATATACAGGCTATATACTGTATCATAACTTATGTTTATATACAGGCTATATACTGTATCATATCTTATGTTTATATACAGGCTATATACTGTATCATATCTCATGTTTATATACAGGCTATATACTGTATCATATCTCATGTTTATATACAGGCTATATACTGTATCATATCTTATGTTTATATACAGGCTATATACTGTATCATATCTTGTGTTTATATACAGGCTATATACTGTATCATATATCATGTTCATATACAGGCTATATACTGTATCATAACTTATGTTTATATACAGGCTATATACTGTATCATATCTCATGTTTATATACAGGCTATATACTGTATCATATCTTATGTTTATATACAGGCTATTTACTGTATCATATCTTATGTTTATATACAGGCTATATACTGTATCATATCTTATGTTTATATACAGGCTATATACTGTATCATATCTCATGTTTATATACAGGCTATATACTGTATCATATCTCATGTTTATATACAGGCTATTTACTGTATCATATCTTATGTTTATATACAGGCTATATACTGTATCATATATCATGTTCATATACAGGCTATATACTGTATCATATCTCATGTTTATATACAGGCTATATACTGTATCATATCTCATGTTTATATACAGGCTATATACTGTATCATATCTCATGTTTATATACAGGCTATATACTGTATCATATCTCATGTTTATATACAGGCTATATACTGTATCATATCTCATGTTTATATACAGGCTATATACTGTATCATAACTTATGTTTATATACAGGCTATATACTGTATCATATCTTGTGTTTATATACAGGCTATATACTGTATCATATCTTATGTTTATATACAGGCTATATACTGTATCATATCTTATGTTTATATACAGGATATATACTGTATCATATCTCATGTTTATATACAGGCTATATACTGTATCATATCTCATGTTTATATACAGGCTATATACTGTATCATATCTCATGTTTATATACAGGCTATATACTGTATCATATCTCATGTTCATATACAGGCTATATACTGTATCATATCTCATGTTTATATACAGGTGATATACTGTATCATATCTCATGTTTATATACAGGCTATATACTGTATCATATCTCATGTTTATATACAGGCTATATACTGTATCATATCTCATGTTTATATACAGGCTATATACTGTATCATATCTCATGTTTATATACAGGATATATACTGTATCATATCTCATGTTTATATACAGGCTATATACTGTATCATATCTCATGTTTATATACAGGCTATTACTGTATCATATCTCATGTTTATATACAGGCTATATACTGTATCATATCTCATGTTTATATACAGGCTATATACTGTATCATATCTCATGTTTATATACAGGCTATGTACTGTATCATAACTTATGTTCATGTATACTCTGAGTGTACTATATATATATGAACATAAGATATTATATATACTGTATTTTACCGGTGGTCCTTCGATGGAATGTCCACTAGACCCTTGAGGACCAGGGTTATAGGTCATATCTTACCGGTGGTCCCTGGATGGAATGTCCACTAGACCCCTCAGGATCAGGGTTATAGGTCATATCTTACCGGTGGTCCCTGGATGGAATGTCCACTAGACCCCTCAGGACCAGGGTTATAGGTCATATCTTACCGGTGGTCCCTGGATGGAATGTCCACTAGGCCCTTGAGGACCAGGGTTATAGGTCATATCTTACCGGTGGTCCCTGGATGGAATGTCCACTAGGCCCCTCAGGACCAGGGTTATAGGTCATATATCATATCTTACCGGTGGTCCCTGGATGGAATGTCCACTAGACCCCTCAGGACCAGGGTTATAGGTCATATCTTACCGGTGGTCCCTGGATGGAATGTCCACTAGACCCCTCAGGACCAGGGTTATAGGTCATATCTTACCGGTGGTCCCTGGATGGAATGTCCACTAGACCCCTCAGTACCAGGGTTATAGGTCATATCTTACCGGTGGTCCCTGGATGGAATGTCCACTAGGCCCTTGAGGACCAGGGTTATAGGTCATATCTTACCGGTGGTCCCTGGATGGAATGTCCACTAGGCCCTTGAGGACCAGGGGGGCCCTGTGGTCCAGAACGACCTTTATCACCAACTAGTCCTTGAGGCCCCTGGAGAAGACAGACCATTTATTTAAAATCACACAATGTTAACCAATGACTCATGGCTGTTTCCATACTGATTTATAAACTATATTTCAACAGATAAACTGATCAATAGTCTATAAACCACTTTAAAAACCTTTAGAATACATTTGTAAAGAATACCTTAATGTAGAGTGTTACAACAACAGAGTTGATTAACTGCCCGACCTGTTTACATAAAATTGAATTGAACTAAAAGTTTGTTAGGTCTTCTCTCTGGTGATAAATATGTTCTGTGTCTTCAACGTCCAAGTTTGGACATCAGGTTTTTAGAGCTACTGTCTGACAGCCTTCCTTCTACAACACAGTGCCGTTGCCTTGGGTCTCTCGCTCCACACATAAATGTGATATTCATAAAGTTAAGACAAAGTACAACGAACGGGTAGCCCACATGACCGTTCTCCGAGGACACTCATTAGAATGGAGTTTACATTCTGTGGGACTGTGCTCTAGGAAATTGATTTAGGCTGTGTCCCAAATGGCACCATAGGGCTTTGGTCAAAAGTAGTGCACTATATAGGGAATAGGATGCAAATTAGGACGTGTTTTAGCCAATACCCAACAGTACATTTGAAATGAGATTACAGCCGTCCTGGGTTGGGTTTGTTTGGCACCATAATGAAATCTGTTCCTAGCATGGCTTCGCCGTTCACATCTGTTGTAACTTTGTTAGCGAGCTGCCAGTGTTAAACTGGGCTGGAAGCAGAGGGACTGGAGAGGCCAGCAGCCTGCAGCCTTAGAGGCTGATAAAGCAGTCAAACAGACGGAGAGAGGGGACTGTCCCATTTACCAAACCTGGGTTCAAACACTATTTGAAATGTTTAAAATACTTTGAGAGTTTGATTTAGTGTCAGGTGGGCGGGGTTTGAATGCCAGGTGGGCGGGGTTTGAATGCCTGGTGGGCTGGGTCTGAATGCCAGATGGGTTGGGTTTGAATGCCAGGTGGGTGGGGTTTGCATGCCAGATGGGCGCGGTTTGCATGCCAGGTGGGCTGGGTCTGAATGCCAGATGGGCTGGGTTTGAATGCCAGGTGGGTGGGGTTTGCATGCCAGGTAGGCGGGGTTTGAATGCCAGGTGGGCTGGGTTTGAATGCCAGATGGGTGGGGTTTGCAATGCAGAGGGGTGGGGTTTGAATGCCAGATGGGTGGGGTTTGCAATGCAGGGGGGTGGGGTTTGAATGCCAGATGGGTGGGGTTTGCAATGCAGGGGGGTGGGGTTTGAATGCCAGATGGGTGGGGTTTGAATGCGCTTTTGGGACTTTTGTAATTGGTTCCATTGCAACAGGCAATTCCATTGCAACAAGTTCAAACCGAGCAACAGCTGTAGTATTTGAAATGATTTCAAATAGTATTTGAACCCAGGTCTGAGTCAGACACAGAGAGAACTGGAATAACAACGTTTCAGCGTACTCCTGAAACTACAGTCCAAGTAAAATCATCCTGTTTAACTACAACCGACACAAGAATCTCTTGGCTTCGACATGAAGACTGCTGGCATGAAGCCAGAACTACACGGCGAGGTTCACTTAGTGTGTGAAAACAGAGACATCCTCCAAAAATAACAGAATTGCACGTTACGTTGCATATTTATGTATCTCCACATCTCGGCCGTTGATTCAGGCTATTTATTGGAGGAAATTCCATTCTTATTCTTTCTGTTCTAAGTTCTAGGTGGCCCCTCACGTACTGTAGCCAGAGTACGTGTTACTGTGGAAGCACTGAGCTGCTACAGAATATTAAGATCACACCCTCCCATGTTGACTCTAATGCTTCCCACAGTTATTATTGGCTGGATGGCCTTTGGGTGGTGGACCATTCTTGATACACATGGGAAACTGTTGAGCGTGAAAAACCCAGCAACGTTGAAGTTCTTGACCCAAACCGGTGCGCCTGACACCTACTGCCATACCCCCATTCAAAGGCACTTACATCTTTTGTCTTGCCCTTTCACCCTCTGAACGGCACACATACACAATCCATGTCTCAATTGTCTCAAGGCTTAACAATCTGGATTTAACAAGTGACATCAATAAGGGTTCATAGCTTTCACCTGGTCAGTCTATGTAGTGGTCTGTACACTGAGCTGTATTGGGACCCTCCAGTATGTGTTACTGTGGAAACACTGAGCTGTATTGGGATGGATCCCCTCCAGTATGTGTTACTGTGGAAACACTGAGCTGTATTGGGATGGAGCCCCTCCAGTATGTGTTACTGTGGAAACACTGAGCTGTATTGGGATGGAGCCCCTCCAGTATGGGATGGAGACCCTCCAGTATGTGTTACTGTGGAAACACTGAGCTGTATTGGGATGGAGACGCTCCAGTATGTGTTACTGTGGAAACACTGAGCTGTATTGGGATGGAGACCCTCCAGTATGTGTTACTATGGAAACACTGAGCTGTATTGGGATGGAGCCCCTCCAGTATGTGTTACTATGGAAACACTGAGCTGTATTGGGATGGAGATCCTCCAGTATGTGTTACTATAGAAACACTGAGCTGTATTGGGACCCTCCAGTATGTGTTACTGTGGAAACACTGAGCTGTATTGGGATGGAGCCCCTCCAGTATGTGTTACTATGGAAACACTGAGCTGTATTAGGATGGAGCCCCTCCAGTATGTGTTACTGTGGAAACACTGAGCTGTATTGGGATGGAGCCCGTCCAGTATGTGTTACTGTGGAAACACTGAGCTGTATTGGGATGGAGCCCCTCCAGTATGTGTTACTATGGAAACACTGAGCTGTATTGGGATGGAGCCCCTCCAGTATGTGTTACTGTGGAAACACTGAGCTGTATTGGGATGGAGCCCCTCCAGTATGGGATGGAGACTCTCCAGTATGTGTTACTGTGGAAACACTGAGCTGTATTGGGATGGAGACCCTTCAGTATGTGTTACTATGGAAACACTGAGCTGTATTGGGATGGAGATCCTCCAGTATGTGTTACTATAGAAACACTGAGCTGTATTGGGACCCTCCAGTATGCGTTACTGTGGAAACACTGAGCTGTATTGGGATGGATCCCCTCCAGTATGTGTTACTGTGGAAACACTGAGCTGTATTAGGATGGAGCCCCTCCAGTATGTGTTACTGTGGAAACACTGAGCTGTATTGGGATGGATCCCCTCCAGTATGTGTTACTATGGAAACACTGAGCTGTATTGGGATGGAGCTCCTCCAGTATGTGTTACTGTGGAAACACTGAGCTGTATTGGGATGGGGACCCTCCAGTATGTGTTACTATGGAAACACTGAGCTGTATTGGGATGGAGTCCCTCTATCTGTGTCCCAAATGGTACCCTATTCCCAATGTAGTGCCCTTCTTTTCACAAGAGCCCTGATCCAAAGTAGTGCACTATAGAGAGAACAGGGGTGCCATTTGGGACACAAGAACCTGTCTAAGCACTGAGCAGCATAGTGTGATGGAGGATGAATAGTATACTTTACCACATTGCCTGGCTCCCCTCGATCTCCCCTGGCCCCTCTGATACCAGCACCTCCCTGGAAGAAAGGAAGGGAGGAAGGAGACCGTAAACACCACTATAACCATACTGTACATCTGACTGGGAATCAGACCATAAACACCATGATAACCATACTGTCCATCTGACTGGGAATCAGACCATAAACACCACTATAACCATACTGTCCATCTGACTGGTAATCAGACCATAAACACCATACTGTCCATCTGACTGGGAATCAGACCATAAACACCATGATAACCATACTGTCCATCTGACTGGGAATCAGACCATAAACACCACTATAACCATACTGTCCATCTGACTGGGAATCAGACCATAAACACCACTATAACCATACTGTCCATCTGACTGGGAATCAGACCATAAACATCCCTGTCCCTCCTGACTCTGCTCTAACTGACGAAGGCATCTGGAGGTAATTGTCCCATCTGGCCTCAAAGGCTTCCTTCCTCTTCCTGTGTTTGCCTTAATGGCACCCCTGTGGGGACATGGAGCAAGGTACTAATAGTTCCTATGGCTGGAGGCTGTGATAGCAGAGGCAGAGGCAGGACAAGCTCACATTTGATTAACGTCCTGCACGCGCTCAGTCGGTTATAATAATACCAGTGATTGAAGACACACTACAGAATAATAGAATTAAAGGTCAGGAACAGTTTTACTACGGGTTCAACACCTTCAGCAAGGAGTATTGTGTCGTGACAAAGCCCCACTTTTAACTCCAGTCCAGCTTTAATGTTATAACAACGGTTTTAGTAGGTCAACAGTGATCAGAGCCAACGACCACAGAAACATAAGGAGGATTGGTTTATAGAGGAACCTCAGATTAAATCTTCCTCCATTGTGATTTTAAAGTCTGCCTATAGGCTCCACCTGAACCATATGGATGTGGAAACTGTGTAGACAGCAGAGAGAGGAACTAATCTCTTTTGATAAATTAATGTCCATATAATGACTTTCTCAAACATGTCTGTGTGTTGATACAGTGTTGGCCCCGTAGTGGCCCTGGAACCTGTTTTATTGTCCCCTTGGCAACGAGCTGAGTACACAACATCACCCGAACTGACGCCTTCTAAACGAGCTCATTTATCTGCAGTGTTGTCATATAAGGTTCTACCCTCTACCCTCTACCCTCTCTCTCTACCCTCTATCCTCTCTCTCTACCCTCCCTCTACCCTCTGCCCTCTCTCTCTACCCTCTATCCTCTCTCTCTACCCTCCCTCTACCCTCTGCCCTCTCTCTCTACCCTCTACCCTCTCTCTCTACCCTCTCTCTCTACCCTCTATCCTCTCTCTCTACCCTCTACCCTCTCTCTCTGCCCTCTCTCTCTACCCTCTGCCCTCTCTCTCTACCCTCTATCCTCTCTCTCTACCCTCTACCCTCTCTCTCTGCCCTCTCTCTCTACCCTCTGCCCTCTCTCTCTACCCTCTACCCTCTCTCTCTGCCCTCTCTCTCTACCCTCTGCCCTCTCTCTCTACCCTCTACCCTCTCTCTCTACCCTCTGCCCTCTACCCTCTGCCCTCTCTCTCTACCCTCTATCCTCTCTCTCTACCCTCTACCCTCTCTCTCTGCCCTCTCTCTCTACCCTCTACCCTCTCTCTCTACCCTCTGCCCTCTCTCTCTACCCTCCCTCTACCCTCTGCCCTCTCTCTCTACCCTCCCTCTACCCTCTGCCCTCTCTCTCTACCCTCTGCCCTCTACCCTCTGCCCTCTCTCTCTACCCTCTATCCTCTCTCTCTACCCTCCCTCTACCCTCTACCCTCTCTCTCTACCCTCTATCCTCTCTCTCTACCCTCTACCCTCTACCCTCTCTCTCTACCCTCTATCCTCTCTCTCTACCCTCCCTCTACCCTCTACCCTCTCTCTCTACCCTCTGCTGCTGCGTGGAGTGAGATTAACCATTCTACATACTACTCTCTCTCTCTCTATCCTCTCTCACTCAGTTTCTCTCTCTCTCCTTTCTCTCACTTGGTTTCTCTCTCTCTCTATCCTCTCTAACTCGGGTTTCTCTCTCCCTCTCTACCCTCTACCCTCTCTCTCTACCCTCTCTCTCCCCCCCCCCTCTCTCCCCCCCCCCTCTCTCTCTCTCCCCCTCTCTCACTACCCTCTCTCTCTCTCTCTCCCTCTCCCCCTCTCTCGCTACCCTCTCTCTCTACCCTCTCTCTCTCTCTCTCTCTCTCTCCCTCTCCCTCTCCCTCTCTCTCCCCCTCCCCCTCTCTCGCTACCCTCTCTCTCTCTCTCTCCCTCTCTCTCTCTCCCTCTCTCCCTCTGTCCCCCTCTCCCCCCCCTCTCTCTCTCCCCTCTCCCCCTCCCCCTCTCTCTCCATCTCTCTCCCACCCTCTCCCTCTCCAGCAGAATGTATGAAGACTCTCTCTCTGTTGGGGTCCTTCCCCTAACAATGTCTAACTGTGGTGGAGACACATCCACAGTACTAAGTGACATTGACCCTCCCCAGACCGGGAATGTTTCACCAAAATAACTTTTGGTGGGCGGCAGGTATCTGGTTTGGAATGGCTGGTTTGGAATGGCTGGTTTGGATTGGCTGGTTTGGATTTCCTTCTGTCGACCCCTGGAGTCTCTTTTCCTGCCTGCTTGACAGCTCTCTGGAGAAACAATGTCTCAAAAATGTGTTGTTTTCTGTCTAGGATGATTTTGTAGGGTGTTAAAAGGTGTGTTAAAAGGGCACCCTATTCCCTAAGACAGTAAATAAAGGCAGTAGGAGGACTTTACGGGAGGTCCTGTGGGTCCGGGAGGTCCTTTACTGTCCTGAGAACAGCTACAGGCATGGGGCATGGCAGGACAGTCCTCCTCCAGCCTCTGGAGAACAACAGAAAACAACAGACAATCAGAGGCTACTCAACAAACAACTCAATTCAACTTCCTGTTTGTGATTCATGACAGGACAGAACACAACATTGTGAATTAAAGAAAACAAAAACTATTGTCACAGAATGGGTGGCTATCTGGTTCAAATGGGAGATACTTATGTAAATGCTCAGCTTGGTGAGAATTGTATGGAGTATCCTTGTATCTCCGTGCTTCTACACCTGCATTGCTTGCTGTTTGGGGTTTTAGGCTGGGTTTCTGTACAGCACTTTGAGATATCAGCTGATGTACGAAGGGCTATATAAATACATTTGATTTGATTTGTAGATATTATGTAAATGTTCGAGAAAGAAACAGTTTTGTATTTCTCCTGGTGTGATTAAAATGTCTTGGTTGGACATTTTTCAATTTCCAAGTTCCTCTATCAGTTAGTTCCTTCTGTCCAGTGCTCCAGTGTTACGTGTGTGGCTGGAGTGCTGTGAGGCCTCAGGTTGCTATCTCCCCTGTTCCATCGGTCTGTCAACAGGAGAAAAATAACCTTTCTCCTCTCTTCTTCTCTCCTGGCCTCGCAGCAGCACCATACATCACATCTATCTCCTGGGCCCGGCTAGCTAGAAACACAGTTATCATTAAAATAATTGTCCTATCCTTTTCCAATAATAAAACGTGCTTTGAAAGAGCCAGGGAGGCCGGCAGTAAATACAGGCTAGCGGTCTGTGAGGTGGACAGGACTGTATCTCCTAGCATGGGGTTTTGGGAGGGTTTTGTACTAACAAAGTGTCATTAGGATGTCTTGACAGAGAGAGAGAGAGATAGAGACAGAGAGAGAGAGAGAGACGAACAGAGAGACGGACAGAGAGAGAGAGAGAGAGACAGAGAGAGAGAGAGAGAGAGAGAGAGAGAGAGAGAGAGAGAGAGACAGAGAGATGTGTGACCTGTTCCCACAAGGAAAGGTCAACCAGTGAAGAACAAACACCATTGTAAAAGCCTTCTGTACTTGAAACATTTGTACATAGTTACAACACTGTATATACAGTTGAAGTTGGAAGTTTATATACACCTTAGCCATATACATTTAAACTCAGTTTTTCACAATTCCTGACATTCAATCCCAGTAAAAAATCTCTGTCTTAGGTCAGTTAGGATCACCACTTACATACACTCAATTAGTATTTGGTAGCAGGTTTTGGGTAGCCTCCCACAAGCTTCCCACAATAAGTTGGGTGAATTCTGGCCCAATCCTCCTGACAGAGCTGGTGTAACTGAGTCAGGTTTGTAGGCCTCCTTGCTCGCACACGCTTTTTCAGTTCTGCCCACAAATGTTCTATAGGATTGAGGTCAGGGCTTTGTGACGGCCACTCCAATACCTAAACTTTGTTGTCCTTAAGCCATTTTGCCACAACTTTGGAGGTATGCTTGGGGTCATTGTCCATTTGGAAGACCCATTTGCGACCAAGCTTTAACTTCCTGACGGATGTCTTGAGATGTTGCTTCAATATATCCACATAATTTTCCATCCTCATGAAGCTATCTATTTTGTGAATTGCACCAGTCCCTCCTGCAGCAAATCAACCCACAACATGATGCTGCCACCTCCGTGCTTCATGGTTGGGATGATGTTCTTCGGCTTGCAAGCGTCCCCCTTTTTCCTCCAAACATAACGATGGTCATTATGGCCAAACGGTTATATTTTTGTTTCATCAGACCAGAGGATATTTCTCCAAAAAGTACGATCTTTGTCCCCATGTGGAGTTGCAAACCATAGCCTGACATTTTTATGGCGGTTTTGGAGCAGTGGCTTCTTCCTTGCTGAGCGGCCTTTCAGGTTATGTCAATGTAGGCCTCGTTTTAATGTGGATACAGGTACTTTTGTACCTGTTTCCTCCAGCATCTTCAAAATATATTTTGCTGTTGTTCTGGGATTGATTTGCACTTTTCGCACCAAAGTGCGTTCTCTCTAGGAGACAGAACTCGTCTCCTTCCTGAGCGGTATGACGGCTGCATGGTCCCATGGTGTTTATACTTGCGTACTATTGTCTGTACAGATTAACGTGGTACCTTCAGGCATTTGGAAATTGCTCCCAAGGATGAACCAGCCTTGTGGAGGTCTACAATCTTTCTGAGGTCTTGGCTGATTTCTTTTGATTTTCCCATGATGTCAAGCAAAAAGGCACTGAGTTTGAAGGTAGGTCTTGAAATACATCCACAGGTACACCTCCAATTGACTCAAATTATGTCAATTTGCCTATCAGAAGCTTCTAAAGCCATGATATCATTTTGGGGAATTTTCCGAGCTGTTTAAAGGCAAAGTCAATTTAGTATGTAAACTTCTGACCCACTGGAATTATGATACAGTGAATTATAAGTGAAGTAATCTGTCTGTAAACAATTGTTGAAAAATGACTTGTGTCATGCACAAAGTAGATGTCCTAACCGACTTGCCAAAACTATAGTTTGTTGACAAGAAATGTGTGTAGTGGTTGAAAAACAAGTTTTAATGACACCAACCTAAGTGTATGTAAACTTCTGACTTCAACTGTATATATAATATTACATTTGTAATGTCTTTATTATTTTGGAACTTCTGTGTAATGTGTAATGTTCCTTTTATTGTTTATTTCACTTATGTATAATATCTACTTCACTTGCTTTTGCAATGTTAACATATGTTTCTCATGCCAATAAAGCCCCTTGAATTGAGAGGGAGAGAGAGAGAGAGAGAGAGAGAGAGAGAGAGAGAGAGAGAGAGAGAGAGAGAGAGAGAGAGAGAGAGAGAGAGAGACAGAGAGAGAGAGAGAGAGAGAGAGAGAGAGAGAGAGAGAGAGAGAGAGAGAGAGAGAGAGAGAGAGACAGAGAGACAGAGAGACAGAGAGAGAGAGAGAGAGAGACAGAGAGAGAGACAGAGAGAGAGAGAGAGAGAGAGAGAGGAGTAAGCCAAACGTGTTTAATTAAAATACATTTTGTTGATCTAACACGTCTAGCTAGGTCAGTCCTGGTCATGTCTCATGTTACTGTCTGGTCTAGCTAGGTCAGTCCTGGTCATGTCTCTCATGATACTGTCTGGTCTAGCTAGGTCAGTCCTGGTCATGTCTCTCATGATACTGTCTGGTCTAGCTAGGTCAGTGTTGGACATGTCTCTCATGTCACTGTCTGGTCTAGCTAGGTCAGTCCTGGTCATGTCTCATGTTACTGTCTGGTCTAGCTAGGTCATTCCTGGTCATGTCTCATGTTACTGTCTGGTCTAGCTAGGTCAGTGTTGGTCATGTCTCATGATACTGTCTGGTCTAGCTAGGTCAGTCCTGGTCATGTCTCATGTTACTGTCTGGTCTAGCTAGGTCAGTCCTGGTCATGTCTCATGTTACTGTCTGGTCTAGCTAGGTCAGTCCTGGTCATGTCTCATGTTACTGTCTGGTCTAGCTAGGTCAGTCCTGGTCATGTCTCTCGTGTTACTGTCTGGTCTAGCTAGGTCAGTCCTGGTCATGTCTCTCATGTTACTGTCTGGTCTATCTAGGTCAGTCCTGGTCATGTCTCATGTTACTGTCTGGTCTAGCTAGGTCAGTCCTGGTCATGTCTCATGTTACTGTCTGGTCTAGCTAGGTCAGTCCTGGTCATGTCTCATGTTACTGTCTGGTCTAGCTAGGTCAGTCCTGGTCATGTCTCATGTTACTGTCTGGTCTAGCTAGGTCAGTCCTGGTCATGTCTCATGTTACTGTCTGGTCTAGCTAGGTCAGTCCTGGTCATGTCTCATGTTACTGTCTGGTCTAGCTAGGTCAGTCCTGGTCATGTCTCTCATGTTACTGTCTGGTCTAGCTAGGTCAGTCCTGGTCATGTCTCTCATGGTACTGCTGTCCCCATAGCATAACCCTTTTCGGTTCCAGGTGGAACCCTTTCCACAAAGGACTGACCAGGTGTAACCCTTCTGGGTTCCATTCTACCTGGAACCCAAAAGGGTTCTACCTAGTAAATCCTTTGTGGAAAGGGTTCTAACTAGAACCAAAACTATTTCTTCAAAGGGTTCTCCTATGGGGACAGCCGAAGAACCTTTTTAGGTTCTAGATACACTCTTAGAAAGAAAAAAAAGTGCTATGTTCTGTCTGACATATAGCCCATAGCCTGCAGGCAGGGTGTTGCTATGTGGATTTAGTACAGAGAGGAGAAAGAACAGTGGTTTGAGAGTACAGTTATTCATCATCGTGGAGTGGATTAGAGTTGGTGGGTTGGATGGATAGTTGGATAGTAGTCTCTCTCAGTTGTTCATGTTCTTGGAGTGGATTATAGTTGGTGGGTTGGATGGTTGGGCTGGATGGATAGTAGTCTCTCTCAGTTGTTCATGTTCTTGGAGTGGATTATAGTTGGTGGGTTGGATGGTTGGGTTGGATGGATAGTAGTCTCTCTCAGTTGTTCATGTTCTTGGAGTGGATTATAGTTGGTGGGTTGGATGGTTGGGTTGGATGGATAGTAGTCTCTCTCAGTTATTCATCTTCTTGGAGTGGATTAGAGTTGGTGGGTTGGATGGTTGGGTTGGATGGATAGTAGTCTCTCTCAGTTATTCATCTTCTTGGAGTGGATTATAGTTGGTGGGTTGGATGGTTGGGTTGGATGGATAGTAGTCTCTCTCAGTTATTCATCTTCTTGGAGTGGATTATAGTTGGTGGGTTGGATGGTTGGGTTGGCTGGATGGTAGTCTCTCTCAGTTATTCATCTTCTTGGAGTGGATGAGAGTTGGTGGGTTGGATAGTTGGGTTGGATGGAAGTCTCTCTCAGTAATTCATCTTCTTGGAGTGGATGAGAGTTGGTGGGTTGGATGGTTGGGTTGGATGGAAGTCTCTCTCAGTTATTCATCTTCTTGGAGTGGATGAGAGTTGGTGGGTTGGATGGTTGGGTTGGATGGAAGTCTCTCTCAGTAATTAATCTTCTTGGAGTGGAATATAGTTGGTGGGTTGGATGGAAGTCTCTCTCAGTTATTCATCTTCTTGGAGTGGATTAGAGTTGGCGGGTTGGATGGATGGTTTCTTTCTCAACAGACTTTCATACAGCGTCAGACTTCAAGCATGGCTCGCGAGACTAGTTGTTTGGTGTTTGAATGGCTTAACGGTTGTCTGGTTGATTAGTTGGTTGGTTGTTTAAATGGTTGGTTGGTCTGTTGGTTGTTGGTCTGTTGGTCGTTTAAATGGTTGGTCATTTAAATGGTTGGTTGTTTAAATGGTTGGTTGGTCTGTTGGTTTGTTGGTTGTTGGTTGTTGGTCTGTTGGTCTGTTGGTTTGTTGGTTGTTGGTCTGTTGGTCGTTTAAATGGTTGGTCATTTAAATGGTTGGACGTTTAAATAGTTGGTTGTTTAAATGGTTGATTGGTCTGTTAGTTGTTGGTCTGTTGGTCTGTTGACTGTTGGTCTGTTGGTTATTGGTCTGTTGGTTGTTGGTTGTTGACTGTTGGTCTGTTGGTCTGTTGACTGTTGGTCTGTTGGTTATTGGTCTGTTGGTTGTTGGTTGTTGACTGTTGGACTGTTGGTCTGTTGACTGTTGGTCTGTTGGTTATTGGTCTGTTGGTTGTTGGTCTGTTGATTGTTTGAAGGGTTGGTTAAAAGGCAGTTGTTCTTACCAGTCCAGGGAGCTCACAGCACTTGTCTCGACTGGCCCAGGACGTGCTGCAGATAATGTCAAACATCTGGATCTGGAACTATACACACACAGAGAACAAATACACAGAGAAAGAGTTCATATTGGCATGACATTGCAACACACTTATGGTATACAGAGTTCTACACCGTGGCCTACACCGTGGTCTACACCGTGGTCTACACCGTGGTCTACACTGTAGTCTACACAGTGTTCTACACCGTGGTCTACACCGCATTCTACACTGTGGCCTACACAGTGTTCTACACCGTGTTCTACACTGTGGTCTACACCGCATTCTACACTGTGGCCTACACAGTGTTCTACACCGCATTCTACACTGTGGCCTACACCGTGTTCTACACCGTGTTCTACACTGTGGTCTACACCGCATTCTACACTGTGGCCAACACAGTGTTCTACACCGTGTGCTACACTGTGGTCTACATGGTGACTGTCTGTCTGCTCAACAGGCTGTGTAATGGTGACTGTCTGCTCAACAGGCTGTTTAATGGTGACTGTCTGCTCAACAGGCTGTTTAATGGTGACTCTATCTGCTCAACAGGCTGTTTAATGGTGACTCTGTCTGCTCAACAGGCTGTGTAATAGTGACTATCTGCTCAACAGGCTGTGTAATGGTGACTGTCTGCTCAACAGGCTGTGTAATAGTGACTGTCTGCTCAACAGGCTGTGTAATGGTGACTGTCTGCTCAACAGGCTGTGTAATAGTGACTGTCTGCTCAACAGGCTGTGTAATGGTGACTGTCTGCTCAACAGGCTGTGTAATAGTGACTGTCTGCTCAACAGGCTGTGTAATAGTGACTGTCTGCTCAACAGGCTGTGTAATGGTGACTGTCTGCTCAACAGGCTGTGTAATAGTGACTGTCTGCTCAACAGGCTGTGTAATGGTGACTGTCTGCTCAACAGGCTGTTTAATGGTGACTATCTGCTCAACAGGCTGTGTAATGGTGACTGTCTGCTCAACAGGCTGTGTAATAGTGACTATCTGCTCAACAGGCTGTGTAATGGTGACTGTCTGCTCAACAGGTTGTGTAATGGTGACTGTCTGCTCAACAGGTTGTGTAATGGTGACTGTCTGCTCAACAGGCTGTTTAATGGTGACTGTCTGCTCAACAGGCTGTTTAATGGTGACTCTATCTGCTCAACAGGCTGTTTAATGGTGACTATATCTGCTCAACAGGCTGTTTAATGGTGACTCCTATCTGCTCAACAGGCTGTGTAATGGTGACTCTATCTGCTCAACAGGTTGTGTAATGGTGACTGTCTGCTCAACAGGCTGTTTAATGGTGACTGTCTGCTCAACAGGCTGTTTAATGGTGACTCTATCTGCTCAACAGGCTGTTTAATGGTGACTATATCTGCTCAACAGGCTGTTTAATGGTGACTCCTATCTGCTCAACAGGCTGTGTAATGGTGACTCTATCTGCTCAACAGGCTGTGTAATGGTGACTCTATCTGCTCAACAGGCTGTTTAATGGTGACTCTATCTGCTCAACAGGCTGTGTAATAGTGACTGTCTGCTCAACAGGCTGTGTAATAGTGACTATCTGCTCAACAGGCTGTGTAATGGTGACTGTCTGCTCAACAGGCTGTGTAATGGTGACTGTCTGCTCAACAGGTTGTGTAATGGTGACTGTCTGCTCAACAGGTTGTGTAATGGTGACTGTCTGCTCAACAGGCTGTGTAATGGTGACTGTCTACTCAACAGGCTGTGTAATGGTGACTGTCTGCTCAACAGGCTGTTTAATGGTGACTGTCTACTCAACAGGCTGTGTAATGGTGACTCTATCTGCTCAACAGGCTGTGTAATGGTGACTGTCTACTCAACAGGCTGTGTAATGGTGACTGTCTACTCAACAGGCTGTGTAATGGTGACTGTCTACTCAACAGGCTGTGTAATGGTGACTCTATCTGCTCAACAGGCTGTGTAATGGTGACTGTCTGTCTGCTCAACAGGCTGTTTAATGGTGACTGTCTGTCTGCTCAACAGGCTGTGTAATGGTGACTGTCTGCTCAACAGGCTGTTTAATGGTGACTGTCTGCTCAACAGGCTGTGTAATGGTGACTGTCTGTCTGCTCAACAGGCTGTGTAATGGTGACTGTCTGTCTGCTCAACAGGCTGTGTAATGGTGACTGTCTGTCTGCTCAATGACGGTGAACTGAATGACTTTAATGTACATACACACAACCCACTGGTCACACACGGGTTGAATCAACGTTGTTTCCATGTCATTTCAATGAAATGACGTTGAACCAATGTGGAATAGACGTTGAATTGACGTCTGTGCCCAGTGCAATGCACTTTCACTGAGAGAGTGAATCCCTTTTAAACACTAGGCTGTAATAAATTAAATGTATTACTTATGGAATTACACATCGATGAGATGAAACTGCTGAGGAAATATGAAAGCCTCACCACTTTAAAAGGACAATAAACTGAGAATTAATTGTCAAACATCTCGGGGGACTTTTCTTTCTTTCAACCAAGTCCCTTAAAATGCTGTTTCAAGCACTTTCTTTTCATCAGACTGTCTCCAGAAAGAATTAAATAATACATTCTCACATAGTTGCAAAGCAGTCCATTCATCTACCCTCAGAGCTGCACAGAAATCATCACACAACTATTATGCATCTAACAAAGAATGCTCCTCATCTTATTTCCTGTCCTGACATCTTGGGTCACATTGATCCCAGTGAGGAGGACCGGGACTGTGTTGTTGTGGGATTATAGAGGCTGTAATGGTGTTGTTATAGAGGCTGTAGGGTGTTGTTATAGAGGCTGTAGGGTGTTGTTATGGAGGCTGTAGGGTGTTGTTATAGAGGCTGTAGGGTGTTGTTATAGAGGCTGTAGGGTGTTGTTGTGGTGTTATAGAGGCTGTATGGTGTTGTTATAGAGGCTGTAGGGTGTTGTGGTGGTGTTATAGAGTCTGTATGGTGGTGTTATAGAGGCTGTATGGTGGTGTGGTGGTGTTATAGAGGCTGTAGGGTGTTGTTATAGAGGCTGTATGGTGTTGTTGTGGTGTTATAGAGGCTGTATGGTGGTGTGGTGGTGTTATAGAGGCTATAGGGTGTTGTTATAGAGACTGTAGGGTGTTGTTATAGAGGGTGTATGGTGTTGTTATAGAGGCTGTATGGTGTTGTTGTGGTGTCATAGAGGCTGTATGGTGGTGTGGTGGTGTTATAGAGACTGTAGGGTGTTGTTATAGAGGCTGTAGGGTGTTGTTATAGAGGCTATAGATAGGGTGTTGTTATAGAGACTGTATGGTGATGTTATAGAGGCTGTAGGGTGTTGATATAGAGGCTGTAGGGTGTTGTTGTAGGGTGGTGTTGTTGTGGGACTATAGAGTCTGTAGGGTGTTGTGGGGGTGTTATAGAGGCTGCAGGGTGTTGTTGTGGGACTATAGAAGCTGTGAAGGTGTTGTGGTATTATAGAGGATGTTTGGTGTTGTTGGGGTATTATAGAGTCTGTAGGGTGCTGTTATAGAGGCTGTAGGGTGTTGTTGTGGTATTATAGAGACTGTATGGTGTTGTGGTATTATAGAGGTTGTAGGGTGTTGTTATAGAGGCTGTAGGGTGTTGTTATAGAGGCTGTAGGGTGTTGTTGTGGTATTATAGAGCCTGTATGGTGTTGTTGGGGTATTATAGAGGCTGTAGGGTGGTGTGGTATTGTAGAAGCTGTAGGGTGTTGTTATAGAGGCTGCATGGTGTTGTTGGGGTATTATAGAGGCTGTATGGTGTTGTTGGGGTATTATAGAGGCTGTATGGTGTTGTTGTAGAGGCTGCATGGTGTTGTTGTGGTATTATAGAAGCTGTAGGGTGTTGTTATAGAAGCTGTGGGGTGTTGTTGGGGTATTATAGAGGCTGTATGGTGTGTGACTGAAAGCTGTAGGTCTATAGGACAGCCAGCTCAGAGAATGATGCAGAGCCTGACACTCTTGTGTTTCTCAAAATGAATACTACCGCTCTCCGAGCACGCACCCCCCCGTGCTCCGAGCAAACTGGAGCACGGGAGAGAGTCAGAGTATGGGTTTAAATCAAAGTATGTGAAATGAAGCTTCTGGAATGCAGTACTCCGTCTGTACATATTTTAAAGCATTGATGCAAGCTTCAATGGAAAGTAGGCACAGAAAGATGACGCAACCACGTAAAGAAATTACGCAATATTTATTGAAATCAATGGCGGCCATTATTTTAAGTGTGAGAAAATAAACTTAAACTTCGGAATGAAACGTTGCCCATTCACATCTCACATGTTGCCTGACTACAATATGTTATCTTGATACGTTAATAATACATACATGCTGGGTTCATTTTGGCATGTATACCTGCCTACAATACCCACTGTAGTGTGCGTAGATCGCAAGCCCATACATAGCAAGTCAATAGGGCTAACTGGCTTGGCTAGCTACTACTGTTAGCTACTACTGTTAGCTACTACTGTTAGCTACTACTGTTAGCTACTACTGTTAGCTACTACTGTTAGCTGATACTGTTAGCTGCTACTGTTAGCTACTACTGTTAGCTACTACTGTTAGCTACTACTGTTAGCTACTACTGTTAGCTGCTACTGTTAGCTACTACTGTTAGATACTACTGTTAGCTACTACTGTTAGCTACTACTGTTAGCTGCTACTGTTAGCTGCTACTGTTAGCTACTACTGTTAGCTACTACTGTTAGCTACTACTGTTAGCTACTACTGTTAGCTACTACTGTTAGCTAGCCACGAAGAATTGACCTTGCATAACATTATTTGAAGTCATTTTTTCCTGTTAAACTATCTGGTTAGCTATATTATTACGCTTCACATGTACGAAGCTAGCTGATAGATATGAAGGAACGAAGATCCTCTGAGAATGCAGCAGGAGAGTGTGAAACACGGTAGTATGCATATTGAGAAATACCCCATGTCATGCTTTGAAAGTCAAATGTCTTGTACATCTAGAGGTTGCTTGTCTTTGCAGGTGTGTTGAAGATGTCTAGTTAGGTTTAGGGTTGAGGGTTAGGAGTAGTTTAAATGAAAATAAACTCCTGCAAACTATGCTTGTTTCTTGTCTTAACGTTTCAGGCTTTTCAACTTTTGTAAAAACACAAACATTAACACCTTATGGTGAAACTGTGTAAGCAGAACAAGGTGTGGTAGATTCCTCCATCATTCTTACCGGAGCTGAGTTGTCTCTCTTCCCTCTGGATCGTACCATGCGTCCCAGTACCTCCACCCCGTCTGTACTGATGTTGCCAGCTGCGTTGATGGGCTTTCCTCCCACTACCTTACAGTCAACCACCACCCTGGCTGTGGTCTTACTGATCGCCATGTGGAGCTGTGGGGAGAGGAGATGGAACACCCTGTTTTACACAGACTGACACAAACCACAGTATTATCAGTCTGTGGGGAGAGGAGATGGAACACCCTGTTTTAAACAGACTGACACAAACCACAGTATTATCAGTCTGTGGGGAGAGGAGATGGAACACCCTGTTTTAAACATACTGACACAAACCACAGTATTATCAGTCTGTGGGGAGAGGAGATGGAACACCCTGTTTTAAACAGACTGACACAAACCACAGTATTATCAGTCTGCGCGGAGAGGAGATGGAACACCCTGTTTTAAACAGACTGACACAAACCACAGTATTATCAGTCTGTGGGGAGAGGAGATGGAACACTGTGTATTAAACATACTGACACAAACCACAGTATTATCAGTCTGTGGGGAGAGGAGATGGAACACTGTGTTTTAAACATACTGACACAAACCACAGTATTATCAGTCTGCGCGGAGAGGAGATGGAACACCCTGTTTTAAACAGACTGACACAAACCACAGTATTATCAGTCTGTGGGGAGAGGAGATGGAACACCCTGTTTTAAACAGACTGACACAAACCACAGTATTATCAGTCTGTGGGGAGAGGAGATGGAACACCCTGTTTTAAACAGACTGACACAAACCACAGTATTATCAGTCACACTTTAAATAAAGTATCTTTCATACAAAACCTACGTACATGCTTCATAAATCAAGCAAGCATACTGTATCAGGGTCCTATAACGGATCCTTGGATGTGGTGCTTTGCCGAATGTGGTATATCTATCATCCAGAGAGTAAATGCTGTCTCCTAACAGTCAGTCATTGGACAATATAGCAGGCGTATCAAGTCCTCAGCACTTTCATTAAAATAAACAGTAGTCCGTTGTATTAACTCAAAGTCTACAGTTATCTGTTGTAAATGTAACAGTGAAATGCAACTCTGACTCATTCTCTGGCTTCCAAGTCCAGGTCCAAACTCTGGCGGTAGTTCAATGGTAAATCTGTCCGTAGCTGTGCTCCATCTAGTCACAACCCTATCAATTGGCTGCGAGCGGGGCCAACCAATGAGAACTATTGCCCGTAATAAACAGTAAAGGTGTAATGTCCATTTTTGAGTGAAATCTCTGGGTTGAGTCACCTTAAACCATTGTTCAAGAAATTGTTTCTCAAGAAATACACTACGAGTCAAACGTTTTAGAACACCTACTCATTCAAGGGTGAAGACATCAAAACTATGAAATAACACATATTGAATCATGTAGGAACCAAAAAAAAGTGTAACCCCAAAAAAGTGTTAATTAAACAAGCTGGTTGAGAGAATGCCAAGAGTGTGCAAAGCCGTCATCAAGGCAAAGGGTGGCTACTTTGAAGAATCTCAAATATAAAATATATTTTGATTTGTTTAACACTTTTTTGGTTACTACATGATTCCATATGTGTTCTGTCATAGTGTTGATGTTTTCACTATTATTCTACAATGTAGAAAATAGTAAAAATAAAGAAAAACTGTCACGCCCTGACCTGAGTATTCTTAGCTTTCTTTATTGTTTTGGTTAGGTCAGGGTGTGACATGGGTGTTTTTGTATTGTCTAGGGGTCTTGTAGGTTTATGGGGTTGTTTATCATCTAGGTGTTTATATATGTCTATGGTTGCCTAGATTGGTTCTCAATTAGAGGCAGGTGTTTATCGTTGTCTCTGATTGGGAACCATATTTAGGCAGCCATCTTTCTTTGGGTATTTGGTGGGTTATTGTCTACGTCTAGTTGCCTGCGTCTGCACTGTTTGTAGTATAGCGTCACGTTCGTTTTGTTTAGTGTCCGTCTTCATTAAAATATACTGTGTATTCAATTCACGCTGTGCCTTGGTCTCCTCCATACGAAGAGACGTGATAAAAACCCTTGAATGAGTAGGTGTTCTAAAACTTTGGACCGGTAATGTATCTCGTACATGAAGATTTACCTGCCATGTGCAACTATCAACTTTCTCCTTGTCACAATGTATTGTAGCAATTCACAATAAATCACAGGTTTCCCAGGACAGGCTCCTCTGCTGTTCAGGGCTACAAAGCTGAGTTACAACCGTAAGTCTGTCAGGTGTGAGAATTGCAATCATAACGACCACGCCCCAAACAGTACCCTATTCCCTAAATAGTGCCCTACTTTTGACCACTACCCAAATGAGCCCTGGTCAAAAGTAGTGCACTACATAGGGAATAGGGTGCAATTTGAGATGCAAGCAAAACCTTTCCATGGAAACAGTACATCTCAGCTCCCACAGTAACAAGGCGAGGCTAATCTGAAGTTAGACAGAGTTGGTATTTGTGCGTCAGAAACAGAGTCCATTTGGCCGGTCTGTGACGTGTGTAATACTCTATACGCTCGTTTTAATGGGTTCTCGGAGTGAAACTATTTTCTCCAGTTCACTAGGTCTGGTTGTGTTTATACATGTCAGAGACTGTCAACGCCGAGCTGCCTGCCTGCCTGTGTTATATGGTTGGATCCAGGGTTCAGTTCCAAATGGCACCCTATGCCCAACATAGTGCACTACTTCTGACCAGAGCCCATTACACTGTAATAGGGAATAGGGTGCCATTTGGGACACTACCCCAGGACTACTGTGGTGGGTTTAGAGACACACTTAACCCAACACACAGACAGCATATCAACCTCCTTCTCAGCTAAAGACAATTACAAGACAAAGAACCATTTTTCAAACCACCAATTGCCTGACCAAAAAAAAAATGTTTTGTGCGAACAACAAAAAGTTCAACAGTCTTCCAACGACCACTGTATCCACACGGCCTGGGATGCATCTGAAACAGTACCATATTCCCTATGTAGTGCACTGCTTTTGACCAGAGCCAATGAGGCTCTACATAGGGAACAAGGGTGCTCATTTGGGACAAAGCCCATTAATCAAACAGTGTTTATTCACAGTCTGACCAGCGTCATGGGGACAGTATCTCTGCTGTGGATGTGTCTGTCTGAGAGTGACTATGAATAGGGAGGGTAGTTTAAGGGATGAACCCCATGGCCTTGATGATGATATTCAGGACAGGGACGGAGGGGATGGTGAAGAGAGGAGAATAAGAAGTAGAGAGGAGAGGAGAGGAGAGGAGAGGAGAGACACACACACACACACACACTCAGTCCCGCGGGTCAGATGGGTCCTCTGATCAATTGTGTTATAATTCGAGTGCCAACATGATGTATTAGCCTATTTCATCCAGCGCGCTAGCTGTGTTTTTAATGCGAACGGCAAGTGTCACTGACATCCCCTCCGTTCCTCCTCGCTCCTCGCTGCTGCAATATGCAGCGCTTCATTTGTTTGCTTGCTTTTTCCATTTGAGATATCCCTGTTTTTCATCTCTGGGTTTCTAACCGTGTGTGGACTGATGGGGTTTTCTATTACAGCAGATAGGCAGAGTGCATTTCGACATCCTCTTACAAAACAGCCTTCTCCACTTTATGGGACTGACAATGACTCACAGAGGAAATAAAACAGGAAACCGATGGAGTACAGTACGGTATCACTTCAGAGTGGTAGAAAACAATATGATTCATTAGACTTCTTCAGTACGGTATCACTTCAGAGTGGTAGAAAACAATATGATTCATTAGACTTCTTCAGTACGGTATCACTTCAGAGTGGTAGAAAACAATATGATTCAGTAGACTTCTTCAGGACGGTATCACTTCAGAGTGGTAGAAAACAATATGATACATTAGACTTCTTCAGGACGGTATCACTTCAGAGTGGTAGAAAACAATATGATTCATTAGACTTCTTCAGGACGGTATCACTTCAGAGTGGTAGAAAACAATATGATTCAGTAGACTTCTTCAGGACGGTATCACTTCAGAGTGGTAGAAAACAATATGATTCATTAGACTTCTTCAGTACAGTATCACTTCAGAGTGGTAGAAAACAATATGATTCATTAGACTTCTTCAGTACGGTATCACTTCAGAGTGGTAGAAAACAATACGCTTCAGTAGAGTTCTTCAGTACGGTATCACTTCAGAGTGGTAGAAAACAATACGCTTCAGTAGACTTCTTCAGTACGGTATCACTTCAGAATGGTAGAAAAAAATACGCTTCAGTAGACTTCTTGTCTTAGAGACTAAATACAGAGAGTCCAATGTGAGAATCCCATCCATTAATCAACGGTGGCGTAGTCTACACAGTTTTATTTCAACTTCCATCGCTGAAATGATTCTGCTTCAGCTAGTTTTATTGGATAATACCTCAACTATGTGAGATGTAAACTAGCCATGTTTTACTGTAATGTATGCTGATATTAAAAGCTGTTGTATCAGCAGACTCCATCTCAATGTATTCTAAACATTGCCACCTTGACACCAAATGTTCTAGAAGAGAAATGCATGAAGGAGAGAGTTCTGAATCAGCACATTTCCTTACACCCCCCCCATTAGCCATTTAAAGAGGATATGGAATACTTTAGCTGTTACCATGATACCAATTGGACCCCCCACCCCCACCCCCACACTACACTACTTAAAGGTGCAATCTGCAATAGTTACTGCTGTTCAAAGGTCATTTGAAAAGTCCTTGCATTCATATCTTACATCTCAGTATTTGAGGGGGGGTTACTTATTGTACATTTTTCCAGTCCCATCCCTAAGATTTATAGCAAAAGTGTCAGAGCCGCCAATAAAGTTGGCTGAGAACTGAATTACTGATTACCCCTTTAAGTAAGGGCTGAGTTATACAATCTGCAGAAATCCCTAATAACCTTATTTCCTCAGACACACGTTATCAGAGAGAGGGAGACAGAGAGAGACAGAGACATAGAGAGACAGAGACAGAGAGAGACAGAGAGAAAGACAGAGAGAGAGAGAGACAGAGACAGAGACAGAGACAGAGACAGAGACATAGAGAGACAGAGACAGAGAGAGACAGAGACATAGAGAGACAGAGAGAGACAGAGAAGGAGAGAGACAGAGAGAAAGATACATAGAGAGACAGAGACAGAGAGAGAGAGACACATAGAGAGAGCGAGAGACAGAGAGAAAGACAGAGAGAGAGAGACAGAGAGAGCGAGATAGATAGACACAGAGAGAGACACAGAGAGACAGAGACAGACACACACACAGAGAGAGTCACTTTTGTGTGTAATGTGTAATGTTTACTGTCACATGTTTTATTGTTCATTTAACTTTAGTTTATTATCTATTTCACTTGCTTTGACAATGTTCCCATGAAAATAAAGCTATTTGAATTTAATTGAATCGAGACAGAGAAAGAAAGACAGAGACAGAGAGAGAGAGAGAGAGAGAAGCGAGAGAGAGAGAAACAGAGTGAGAGAAACAGAGAGAGAGAGAAACAGAGAGAGGGCTTTGTTTAAAAACTGTAATAACTACCCAGGACAGTATTTCTGGGGTCAGCAATATTCAGAGTGGCAATTCTCTGTTCCAGTGGATTTAGATTGTGTAAATGAGTTTCAGATGGAGGGAAGGCAGGCAGATAAACACTAAGACCCTGGCTGCCTTGACTTACCAGCCACAGCAGCAGACTGAGAAATGTGGTCCCTAATACCAGTTACCAAATCAAACATTACAGGGACCAATGCCTCTGCCTCTGAAACACTGGGAGACTGAACAAAGCATTCTTATGCTAATAAACTAGAAACGAGAAGCTAGTAACCCACACAATACAGAAATAAAATCACAATGTCACAGACACTCAGGACATCACGTCATCCCCTATACGAATACTGTATACCGCTGAGCCCTGCATACCGCTGAGCCCTGCATACCGCTGAGCCCTGCATACCGCTGAGCCTTGCATACCGCTGAGCCCTGCATACCGCTGAGCCCTGCATACCGCTGAGCCCTGCATACCGCTGAGCCCTGCATATCGCTGAGCCCTGCATACCGCTGAGCCTTGCATACCGCTGAGCCCTGCATACCGCTGAGCCCTGCATACCGCTGAGCCCTGCATACCGCTGAGCCCTGCATACCGCTGAGCCCTGCATACCGCTGAGCCCTGCATATCGCTGAGCCCTGCATGGGAGGATAGATATCACAGTTCAGTCTTTCACATTACTATAGTCTGGATATAACATCACCCTCGTATAGATATCACAGTTCAGTCTGTTACATAACATCACCCTCAGTCTGTCACATTACTGTAGTCTGGATATGACATCACCCTCAGATAGATATCACAGTTCAGTCTGAAACATTACTGCAGTCTAGATATAACATCACCCTCAGATAGATATCACAGTTCACATTACTGTAGTCTGGATATAACATCACCCTCAGATAGATATCACAGTTCAGTCTGTTACATAACATCACCCTCAGAGAGATATCACAGTTCAGTCTGTTACATAACATCACCCTCAGTCTGTCACATTACTGTAGTCTGGATATAACATCACCCTCAGGTAGATATCACAGTTCAGTCTGTCACATTACTGTAGTCTGGATATAACATCACCCTCAGATAGATATCACAGTTCAGTCTGTTACATAACATCACCCTCAGTCTGTCACATTACTGTAGTCTGGATATAACATCACCCTCAGGTAGATATCACAGTTCAGTCTGTCACATTACTGTAGTCTGGATATAACATCACCCTCAGGTAGATATCACAGTTCAGTCTGTCACATTACTGTAGTCTGGATATAACATCACCCTCAGGTAGATATCACAGTTCAGTCTGTCACATTACTGTAGTCTGGATATAACATCACCCTCAGATAGATATCACAGTTCAGTCTGTCACATAACATCACCCTCAGTCTGTCACATTACTGTAGTCTGGATATAACATCACCCTCAGGTAGATATCACAGTTCAGTCTGTCACATAACATCACCCTCAGTCTGTCACATTACTGTAGTCTGGATATAACATCACCCTCAGGTAGATATCACAGTTCAGTCTGTCACATTACTGTAGTCTGGATATAACATCACCCTCAGGTAGATATCACAGTTCAGTCTGTCACATTACTGTAGTCTGGATATAACATCACCCTCAGGTAGATATCACAGTTCACATTACTGTAGTCTGGATATAACATCACCCTCAGATAGATATCACAGTTCAGTCTGTCACATTACTGTAGTCTGGATATAACATCACCCTCAGGTAGATATCACAGTTCACATTACTGTAGTCTGGATATAACATCACCCTCAGATAGATATCACAGTTCAGTCTGTCACATAACATCACCCTCAGTCTGTCACATTACTGTAGTCTGGATATAACATCACCCTCAGGTAGATATCACAGTTCAGTCTGTCACATTACTGTAGTCTGGATATAACATCACCCTCAGGTAGATATCACAGTTCAGTCTGTCACATAACATCACCCTCAGTCTGTCACATTACTGTAGTCTGGATATAACATCACCCTCAGGTAGATATCACAGTTCAGTCTGTCACATTACTGTAGTCTGGATATAACATCACCCTCAGGTAGATATCACAGTTCAGTCTGTCACATTACTGTAGTCTAGATATAACATCACCCTCAGATAGATATCACAGTTCAGTCTGTCACATTACTGCAGTCTAGATATAACATCACCCTCAGATAGATATCACAGTTCACATTACTGTAGTCTGGATATAACATCACCCTCAGATAGATATCACAGTTCAGTCTGTTACATAACATCACCCTCAGAGAGATATCACAGTTCAGTCTGTTACATAACATCACCCTCAGATAGATATCACAGTTCAGTCTGTTACATAACATCACCCTCGTATAGATATCACAGTTCAGTCTGTTACATAACATCACCCTCAGAGAGATATCACAGTTCAGTCTGTTACATAACATCACCCTCAGAGAGATATCACAGTTCAGTCTGTTACATAACATCACCCTCGTATAGATATCACAGTTCAGTCTGTTACATAACATCACCCTCAGTCTGTCACATTACTGTAGTCTGGATATAACATCACCCTCAGGTAGATATCACAGTTCAGTCTGTCACATTACTGTAGTCTAGATATAACATCACCCTCAGATAGATATCACAGTTCAGTCTGTCACATAACATCACCCTCAGTCTGTCACATTACTGTAGTCTGGATATAACATCACCCTCAGATAGATATCACAGTTCAGTCTGTCACATTACTGTAGTCTGGATATAACATCACCCTCAGGTAGATATCACAGTTCAGTCTGTCACATTACTGTAGTCTGGATATAACATCACCCTCAGGTAGATATCACAGTTCAGTCTGTCACATTACTGTAGTCTGGATATAACATCACCCTCAGGTAGATATCACAGTTCAGTCTGTCACATTACTGTAGTCTGGATATAACATCACCCTCAGATAGATATCACAGTTCAGTCTGTCACATAACATCACCCTCAGTCTGTCACATTACTGTAGTCTGGATATAACATCACCCTCAGGTAGATATCACAGTTCAGTCTGTCACATTACTGTAGTCTGGATATAACATCACCCTCAGGTAGATATCACAGTTCAGTCTGTCACATTACTGTAGTCTGGATATAACATCACCCTCAGATAGATATCACAGTTCAGTCTGTCACATTACTGTAGTCTGGATATAACATCACCCTCAGATAGATATCACAGTTCAGTCTGTCACATAACATCACCCTCAGTCTGTCACATTACTGTAGTCTGGATATAACATCACCCTCAGGTAGATATCACAGTTCACATTACTGTAGTCTGGATATAACATCACCCTCAGATAGATATCACAGTTCAGTCTGTCACATAACATCACCCTCAGTCTGTCACATTACTGTAGTCTGGATATAACATCACCCTCAGATAGATATCACAGTTCAGTCTGTCACATAACATCACCCTCAGTCTGTCACATTACTGTAGTCTGGATATAACATCACCCTCAGATAGATATCACAGTTCAGTCTGTCACATAACATCACCCTCAGTCTGTCACATTACTGTAGTCTGGATATAACATCACCCTCAGATAGATATCACAGTTCAGTCTGTCACATTACTATAGTCTGGATATAACATCACCCTCGTATAGATATCACAGTTCAGTCTGTCACATAACATCACCCTCAGTCTGTCACATTACTGTAGTCTGGATATAACATCACCCTCAGATAGATATCACAGTTCAGTCTGTCACATTACTGTAGTCTGGATATAACATCACCCTCAGATAGATATCACAGTTCAGTCTGTCACATTACTGTAGTCTGGATATAACATCACCCTCAGGTAGATATCACAGTTCAGTCTGTCACATTACTGTAGTCTGGATATAACATCACCCTCAGGTAGATATCACAGTTCAGTCTGTCACATTACTGTAGTCTGGATATAACATCACCCTCAGGTAGATATCACAGTTCAGTCTGTCACATTACTGTAGTCTGGATATAACATCACCCTCAGATAGATATCACAGTTCAGTCTGTCACATAACATCACCCTCAGTCTGTCACATTACTGTAGTCTGGATATAACATCACCCTCAGGTAGATATCACAGTTCAGTCTGTCACATTACTGTAGTCTGGATATAACATCACCCTCAGGTAGATATCACAGTTCAGTCTGTCACATTACTGTAGTCTGGATATAACATCACCCTCAGATAGATATCACAGTTCAGTCTGTCACATTACTGTAGTCTGGATATAACATCACCCTCAGATAGATATCACAGTTCAGTCTGTCACATAACATCACCCTCAGTCTGTCACATTACTGTAGTCTGGATATAACATCACCCTCAGGTAGATATCACAGTTCAGTCTGTCACATAACATCACCCTCAGTCTGTCACATTACTGTAGTCTGGATATAACATCACCCTCAGGTAGATATCACAGTTCAGTCTGTCACATTACTGTAGTCTGGATATAACATCACCCTCAGGTAGATATCACAGTTCAGTCTGTCACATTACTGTAGTCTGGATATAACATCACCCTCGGGTAGATATCACAGTTCACATTACTGTAGTCTGGATATAACATCACCCTCAGATAGATATCACAGTTCAGTCTGTCACATAACATCACCCTCAGTCTGTCACATTACTGTAGTCTGGATATAACATCACCCTCAGGTAGATATCACAGTTCAGTCTGTCACATAACATCACCCTCAGTCTGTCACATTACTGTAGTCTGGATATAACATCACCCTCAGGTAGATATCACAGTTCAGTCTGTCACATAACATCACCCTCAGTCTGTCACATTACTGTAGTCTGGATATAACATCACCCTCAGGTAGATATCACAGTTCAGTCTGTCACATTACTGTAGTCTGGATATAACATCACCCTCAGGTAGATATCACAGTTCAGTCTGTCACATAACATCACCCTCAGTCTGTCACATTACTGTAGTCTGGATATAACATCACCCTCAGGTAGATATCACAGTTCAGTCTGTCACATTACTGTAGTCTGGATATAACATCACCCTCAGGTAGATATCACAGTTCAGTCTGTCACATTACTGTAGTCTGGATATAACATCACCCTCAGGTAGATATCACAGTTCACATTACTGTAGTCTGGATATAACATCACCCTCAGATAGATATCACAGTTCAGTCTGTCACATTACTGTAGTCTGGATATAACATCACCCTCAGGTAGATATCACAGTTCACATTACTGTAGTCTGGATATAACATCACCCTCAGATAGATATCACAGTTCAGTCTGTCACATAACATCACCCTCAGTCTGTCACATTACTGTAGTCTGGATATAACATCACCCTCAGATAGATATCACAGTTCAGTCTGTCACATAACATCACCCTCAGTCTGTCACATTACTGTAGTCTGGATATAACATCACCCTCAGATAGATATCACAGTTCAGTCTGTCACATAACATCACCCTCAGTCTGTCACATTACTGTAGTCTGGATATAACATCACCCTCAGATAGATATCACAGTTCAGTCTGTCACATTACTATAGTCTGGATATAACATCACCCTCGTATAGATATCACAGTTCAGTCTGTCACATAACATCACCCTCAGTCTGTCACATTACTGTAGTCTGGATATAACATCACCCTCAGATAGATATCACAGTTCAGTCTGTCACATTACTGTAGTCTGGATATAACATCACCCTCAGATAGATATCACAGTTCAGTCTGTCACATTACTGTAGTCTGGATATAACATCACCCTCAGATAGATATCACAGTTCAGTCTGTAACATTACTGTAGTCTGGATATAACATCACCCTCAGATAGATATCACAGTTCAGTCTGTTACATAACATCACCCTCAGTCTGTCACATTACTGTAGTCTGGATATAACATCACCCTCAGATAGATATCACAGTTCAGTCTGTCACATAACATCACCCTCAGTCTGTCACATTACTGTAGTCTGGATATAACATCACCCTCAGATAGATATCACAGTTCAGTCTGTCACATAACATCACCCTCAGTCTGTCACATTACTGTAGTCTGGATATAACATCACCCTCAGATAGATATCACAGTTCAGTCTGTCACATTACTGTAGTCTGGATATAACATCACCCTCAGATAGATATCACAGTTCAGTCTGTCACATTACTGTAGTCTGGATATAACATCACCCTCAGATAGATATTACAGTTCAGTCTGTCACATTACTGTAGTCTGGATATAACATCACCCTCAGATAGATATCACAGTTCAGTCTGTCACATTACTGTAGTCTGGATATAACATCACCCTCAGATCACAGTTCAGTCTGTCACATTACTGTAGTCTGGATATAACATCACCCTCAGTCGGTCACATTACTGTAGTCTGGATATAACATCACCCTCAGATAGATATCACAGTTCAGTCTGTCACATAACATCACCCTCAGTCTGTCACATTACTGTAGTCTGGATATAACATCACCCTCAGGTAGATATCACAGTTCAGTCTGTCACATTACTGTAGTCTGGATATAACATCACCCTCAGATATATATCACAGTTCACATTACTGTAGTCTGGATATAACATCACCCTCAGATAGATATCACAGTTCAGTCTGTCACATAACATCACCCTCAGTCTGTCACATTACTGTAGTCTGGATATAACATCACCCTCAGATATATATCACAGTTCACATTACTGTAGTCTAGATATAACATCACCCTCAGAGAGATATCACAGTTCAGTCTGTTACTGTATCTAAGCTGACAGGAAGTAGCACCATTCAGAGACACACGTCCTCTTTTCCTCCACAAGGACAGGGGATGCTCTGTGTGAGACGGTGGCGTAAGGAGGACCATATGAAGACACCTGAGGTGAAGTGAGGACAATCCAGCAGGACACGTCTGTCGCTGCACAGTACACCTGTCCTCCAGTCTGAGGGGAGACTGTGACCGTGTGTGTGTGTTTACGCATGCGCCTGTGTGTCTGTGTTCTCGCTCGTGTTTCTGTGTGCATACGTCTGTAAGTGTATGTCCATTTGTGTGTGTGTGTGTGTGTGTGTGTGTGTGTGTGTGTGTGTGTGTGTGTGTGTGTGTGTGTGTGTGTGTGTGTGTGTGTGTGTGTGTGTGAGGGGAGGACAAAGTGTTGTTCACCTTGGTATGTCCAGATTTGTACTGCAGGGAGGCAGACAGCCTCTGAACACATTAACACTATAACCAGATATGTACTGCAGGGAGGCAGACAGCCTCTGAACACATTAACACTATAACCAGATATGTACTGCAGGGAGGCAGACAGCCTCTGAACACCAGATATGTACTGCGGGGAGGCAGACAGCCTCTGACCACATTAACACTATAACCAGATATGTACTGCAGGAAGGCAGACAGCCTCTGAACACATTAACACTATAACCAGATATGTACTGCAGGGAGGCAGACAGCCTCTGAACACCAGATATGTACTGCAGGGAGGCAGACAGCCTCTGAACACATTAACACTATAACCAGATATGTACTGCAGGGAGGCAGACAGCCTCTGAACACCAGATATGTACTGCAGGGAGGCAGACAGCCTCTGAACACATTAACACTATAACCAGATATGTACTGCAGGGAGGCAGACAGCCTCTGAACACATTAACACTATAACCAGATATGTACTGCAGGGAGGCAGACAGCCTCTGAACACCAGATATGTACTGCAGGGAGGCAGACAGCCTCTGAACACCAGATATGTACTGCAGGAAGGCAGACAGCCTCTGAACACATTAACACTATAACCAGATATGTACTGCAGGGAGGCAGACAGCCTCTGAACACATTAACACTATAACCAGATATGTACTGCAGGGAGGCAGACAGCCTCTGACCACATTAACACTATAACCAGATATGTACTGCAGGGAGGCAGACAGCCTCTGAACACCAGATATGTACTGCAGGGAGGCAGACAGCCTCTGAACACATTAACACTATAACCAGATATGTACTGCAGGGAGGCAGACAGCCTCTGAACACCAGATATGTACTGCAGGGAGGCAGACAGCCTCTGAACACATTAACACTATAACCAGATATGTACTGCAGGGAGGCAGACAGCCTCTGAACACATTAACACTATAACCAGATATGTACTGCAGGGAGGCAGACAGCCTCTGAACACCAGATATGTACTGCAGGGAGGCAGACAGCCTCTGAACACCAGATATGTACTGCAGGAAGGCAGACAGCCTCTGAACACATTAACACTATAACCAGATATGTACTGCAGGGAGGCAGACAGCCTCTGAACACATTAACACTATAACCAGATATGTACTGCAGGGAGGCAGACAGCCTCTGACCACATTAACACTATAACCAGATATGTACTGCAGGGAGGCAGACAGCCTCTGAACACCAGATATGTACTGCAGGGAGGCAGACAGCCTCTGAACACATTAACACTATAACCAGATATGTACTGCAGGGAGGCAGACAGCCTCTGAACACCAGATATGTACTGCAGGGAGGCAGACAGCCTCTGAACACATTAACACTATAACCAGATATGTACTGCAGGGAGGCAGACAGCCTCTGAACACCAGATATGTACTGCGGGGAGGCAGACAGCCTCTGAACACCAGATATGTACTGCGGGGAGGCAGACAGCCTCTGACCACATTAACACTATAACCAGATATGTACTGCGGGGAGGCAGACAGCCTCTGAACACCAGATATGTACTGCAGGGAGGCAGACAGCCTCTGAACACCAGATATGTACTGCGGGGAGGCAGACAGCCTCTGACCACATTAACACTATAACCAGATATGTACTGCAGGGAGGCAGACAGCCTCTGAACACCAGATATGTACTGCGGGGAGGCAGACAGCCTCTGACCACATTAACACTATAACCAGATATGTACTGCGGGGAGGCAGACAGCCTCTGAACACATTAACACTATAACCAGATATGTACTGCAGGGAGGCAGACAGCCTCTGAACACCAGATATGTACTGCAGGGAGGCAGACAGCCTCTGAACACATTAACACTATAACCAGATATGTACTGCAGGGAGGCAGACAGCCTCTGAACACCAGATATGTACTGCGGGGAGGCAGACAGCCTCTGAACACATTAACACTATAACCAGATATGTACTGCAGGGAGGCAGACAGCCTCTGAACACCAGATATGTACTGCGGGGAGGCAGACAGCCTCTGACCACATTAACACTATAACCAGATATGTACTGCAGGGAGGCAGACAGCCTCTGAACACCAGATATGTACTGCAGGGAGGCAGACAGCCTCTGAACACATTAACACTATAACCAGATATGTACTGCAGGGAGGCAGACAGCCTCTGAACACCAGATATGTACTGCAGGGAGGCAGACAGTCTCTGAACACCAGATATGTACTGCAGGGAGGCAGACAGTCTCTGAACACATTAACACTATAACCAGATATGTACTGCAGGGAGGCAGACAGCCTCTGAACACCAGATATGTACTGCAGGGAGGCAGACAGCCTCTGACCACATTAACACTATAACCAGATATGTACTGCAGGGAGGCAGACAGCCTCTGAACACCAGATATGTACTGCAGGGAGGCAGACAGCCTCTGAACACCAGATATGTACTGCAGGAAGGCAGACAGCCTCTGAACACATTAACACTATAACCAGATATGTACTGCAGGGAGGCAGACAGCCTCTGAACACCAGATATGTACTGCGGGGAGGCAGACAGCCTCTGAACACATTAACACTATAACCAGATATGTACTGCAGGGAGGCAGACAGCCTCTGAACACCAGATATGTACTGCGGGGAGGCAGACAGCCTCTGAACACATTAACACTATAACCAGATATGTACTGCAGGGAGGCAGACAGCCTCTGAACACCAGATATGTACTGCGGGGAGGCAGACAGCCTCTGAACACATTAACACTATAACCAGATATGTACTGCAGGGAGGCAGACAGCCTCTGAACACCAGATATGTACTGCAGGGAGGCAGACAGCCTCTGAACACATTAACACTATAACCAGATATGTACTGCAGGGAGGCAGACAGCCTCTGAACACCAGATATGTACTGCAGGGAGGCAGACAGCCTCTGACCACATTAACACTATAACCAGATATGTACTGCAGGGAGGCAGACAGCCTCTGACCACATTAACACTATAACCAGATATGTACTGCGGGGAGGCAGACAGCCTCTGAACACCAGATATGTACTGCAGGGAGGCAGACAGCCTCTGAACACATTAACACTATAACCAGATATGTACTGCAGGGAGGCAGACAGCCTCTGAACACCAGATATGTACTGCGGGGAGGCAGACAGCCTCTGACCACATTAACACTATAACCAGATATGTACTGCAGGGAGGCAGACAGCCTCTGAACACCAGATATGTACTGCGGGGAGGCAGACAGCCTCTGACCACATTAACACTATAACCAGATATGTACTGCAGGGAGGCAGACAGCCTCTGAACACCAGATATGTACTGCGGGGAGGCAGACAGCCTCTGAACACATTAACACTATAACCAGATATGTACTGCAGGGAGGCAGACAGCCTCTGAACACATTAACACTATAACCAGACACAGTTGAGGTCAGAAGTTTACATACACTTAGGTTGGAGTCATTATTAAAACTCGTTCTTCAACCGCTCCACAAATGTCTTGTTAACAAACTATAGTTTTGGCAAGTCGGTTTGGACATCTACTTTGTGCATGACACAAGTAATTTTTCCAACAATTGTTTACAGACAGATTACTTCACTTATAATTCAGTGCATCACAATTCCAGTGGGTCAGAAGTTTACATAACACTAAATTGACTGCGCCTTTAAACAGCTTGGAAAATTCCGGAAAATGATGTCATGGCTTTAGAAGCTTCTGATAGGCTAATTGACATCATCTGAGTCAATTGGAGGTGTACCTGTTGATTTATTTCAAAGCCTACCTTTAAACTCAGTGCCTCTTTGGTTGACATCATGGGAAAATCAAAAGAAATCAGCCAAGACCTCAGAAAAACAATTGTAGAAGCTTGTAGAAGGCTACCTGAAACGTTTGACCCAAGTTAAACAATTTAAAGGCAATGCTTCCAAATACTAATTGAGTGTATGTAAACATCTGACCCACTAGGAATGTGATGAAAGAAATAAAAGCAGAAGTAAATCATTCTCTCTACTATTATTCTGACATTTCACATTCTTAAAATTAAGTGGTGATCCTAACTGACCTAAAACAGGGATTTTTTCCTAGGATTAAATGTCAGGAATTGAGAAAAACTGAGTTTAAATGTATTTGGCGAAGGTGTATGTAAACTTCCGACTTCAACTGTATGCACTTCATTGACCTGTCAAAGGTGTTCGACACTGTTGATCATTCTGTTTTACTGAAGAAGTTATCAAGACTAGGCCTGGGATATATACAGCCTGTCAAAGGTTTCAGAATTATCTTAGCAGCAGAACTCTTAACAGATGGGGTTAAATCTGAATGATCTTAGTGACAGAACTCAGGCAGTCTTAACAGATGGGGTTAAATCTGAATTATCTTAGCAACAGAACTCTTAACAGATGGGGTTAAATCTGAATGATCTTAGCAGCAGAACTCTTAACAGATGGGGTTAAATCTGAATTATTTTAGCAGCAGAACTCTTAACAGATGGGGTTAAATCTGAATTATCTTAGTGACAGAACTCAGGCCATCTTAACAGATGGGGTTCAATCTGAATTATTTTAGCAGCAGAACTCAGGCCATCTTAACAGATGGGGTTAAATCTGAATTATCTTAGTGACAGAACTCAGGCCATCTTAACAGATGGGGTTAAATCTGAATTATCTTAGCAGCAGAACTCAGGCCATCTTAACAGATGGGGTTAAATCTGAATTATCTTAGTGACAGAACTCAGGCCATTTTAACAGATGGGGTTCAATCTGAATTATCTTAGCGGCAGAACTCAGGCCATTTTAACAGACTAGGTTAAATCTGAATTATCTTAGCAGCAGAACTCAGGCCATTTTAACAGATGGGGTTAAATCTGAATTATCTTAGCAACAGAACTCAGGCCGTCTTAACAGATGGGGTTAAATCTGAATTATCTTAGCGGCAGAACTCAGGCCATTTTAACAGACTAGGTTAAATCTGAATTATTTTAGCAGCAGAACTCAGGCCGTCTTAACAGATGGGGTTAAATCTGAATTATCTTAGCAACAGAACTCAGGCCGTCTTAACAGATGGGGTTAAATCTGAATTATCTTAGCAACAGAACTCAGGCCATTTTAACATATGGGGTTAAATCTGAATTATCTTATCAGCAGAACTCAGGCCATCTTAACAGATGGGGTTAAATCTGAATTATCTTAGTGACAGAACTCAGGCCATTTTAAAACAGATGAGGTTAAATCTGAATTATCTTAGCAACAGAACTCAGGCCGTCTTAACAGATGGGGTTAAATCTGAATTTCGTGAGATTCAAAAAGTTGTTCTTCAGGGTTCTATTTTAGGTCCATTATTGTTCACCTGTATTAACGACACAGGAAACACTGTTGATACTTGTACCATTCGTCTCTATGCAGATGGCACAGTTTTGTATTCCTGTGCCACCTCAGTGCAGAAGGCCATTCGTGAACTTCAGCATGACTTTGATTCAATTCAGAAATCCCTTTACAGATCTTAAATGAGTTCAATTCAAGTAAGACCAAGCCCCTGCTGTTCTCTAGGTCACCAAATGTTGACCCTGAGGACCTGCACATGTGCTCTATAAATGGAGCCCAAATTGAGCTTGTTTCTCAATATAAAGTACCTGGGTGTCTGGATTGATGACAAGTTGTACTCCGAAACGTATTTAGAAAATCTGACTAAGAAGCTAAGATCCAAGATAGTTTTTTTTTATATAACAAAATAAATCAATTAATCATGAAAATAGGAGAAAAATTCTCCCGGTATTGGATTCTGGTGCAAGAGGCACAACCTCTGTTTTAAAACCCGTGGACGCCGTCTACCATTCAGCAATACGTTTTATCACAGGGGACCATTTTAGGACTCGTCATTGTAGTCTGTGGGGTTGATCTCTCTGTCTCGCTGCATTCTCTTTGATTTATTTACAAAGCAGTCTGACAGAAACTCCCTTCATTCATTAAGTTACCAAACCTGTTGTCAGGAACGGATAACACTAGAGATCCCTTCAGTCTCCATAGATTTGGGAAAATCTGCATTTAGTTTTTTTGCCACTCATTTGTGGAACAATCTGCAGAGTTTAACACAGTTTTTTATTTTTAATTTGACCTTTATTTAACTAGGCAAGTCAGTTAAGAACAAATTCTTATTTTCAATGAAGGCCTACCAGGGAACAGTGGGTTAACTGCCTGTTCAGGGGCAGAAAGACAGATTTGTACCTTGTCAGCTCGGGGGATTTGAACTTGCAACCTTTCGGTTACTAGTCCAACGCTCTAACCACTAGGCTACCCTGCTGCCCCAGTTAGATGTGCTGGTGCCACTCAGACAGTTTCCATTATTAACTGAGGACCTTGAACGTGATTTATTTTATTAAATAGGTTTATTTTGTTATTGTGTGCTGAATTCTGTTGTTTTATACGCGTGTATGCTTTACTATTCTGTTTTTATTGTAATGTCTACAGGGCTCTCTTGTAAAATGTATTTTTAATCTCAATGTGACTCCCTGTTTACATAAAGGTTAAATAAAATACCAAATTAAAATAAATTACATTAACACTGCAGGATATACACTGCAGGATCAGGGTCAGGGTCAGGGTTAGGGTCAGGGTCAGGATTAGGGTCAGGGTCAGGATTAGGGTTAGGGTCAGGGTCAGGATTAGGGTCAGGATTACATTAAAACTCAGAACAGCCAGGCACATAATGCCTATGAGAAGAGAGTCTGATGGACGGCTCCTCACACTCTCTTTGACTGCTGCAACAAAGGGTGTGTGTGTCTGTGTGTCTGTGTGTGTGTGTGTGTGTGTGTGTGTGTGTGTGTGTGTGCGTGTGTGTGCGTGTGTGTGTGTGTGTGTGTGTGTGTGTGTGCGTGTGTGCGTGTGTGCGTGTGTGCGTGCGTGCTCTCTCTCTTTGACTACTGTGATGGAGGAGGGGGTTGGGTTGTACCTCCATTCATTCTCTGGGATCATTCTCTGACATGACTTCTACTAAATTCTCTATTTGAGAAGTCGGCATGCAACATCTTTATTAGACAGATGGAGGGCCTGAAGTTTTAGGGTACATCCCAAATGGCACCCTATTCCCTATACAGTGCACTACTTTAGACCAGAGGCCATGGATGATGAAGAACTAGGCTGCTGACCTTGTGGAAACTGCCATAGAACATCTTCTTGATGTCAGGCTCGTCAAAAGTGACTGTCTGGAAGTCTCCCTTGTAGTCGTGGTTGAAGAACGTCAGAGTCTTCCCACCATCTGACAGAGACCGAAACAGAGACAGGCAGACAGACAGAGAATTAGGGACAGTACATTCTACACAAACCCACAAGCCCACATCCCAGAGTCCTCTGCCTTGGTCTTCTGTTCTGTGTGTTCAGTCTATATCTCTCTCACACAATAGCTGGAAACTAGCCCTGCAGCCCACACACTTTTGTAAACCACAGACCTCAATTGCAGAGTATGTGATATGCAGGTTAACCTTAATCCTCACTCAAACCACAGGGCCAGGGTTCAGGAAGTGATGAGGAACAGACTGTACGTACTGTCCAGGATGACCCCAACCAGGGGTTCATTGTCTTTGTTGAGGATCTCCCATAATGCAAAGGGCTCCTGGGGGGTGTCTGGTAGCAGGCGGAACAGGATGGTGATGGTGTAGTCAGAGGGCAAACCTTCTGGGTGGAGGTACCTGAGACAGACAGACAGACAGACAGACAGACAGACAGACAGACAGACAGACAGACAGACAGACAGACAGACAGACAGACAGACAGAGACCATTATTACGTGTTTTATATCGTAATCCTAACCCTCTCTAGTCTAACCCTAACCCTCTCCAGTGTAATCCTAACCCTTTCCAGTCTAATCCTAACCCTCTCCAGTCTAATCCTAACCCTTTCCAGTGTAATCCTAACCTTCTCCAGTCTAACCCTAAACCTTTCCAGTGTAATCCTAACCCTCTCTAGTCTAACCCTAACCCTCTCCAGTGTAACCCTAACCCTCTCCAGTCTAACCCTAACCCTCTCCAGTGTAACCCTAACCCTCTCCAGTCTAACCCTAACCCTCTCCAGTCTAACCCTAAACCTTTCAAGTGTAATCCTAACCTTCTCCAGTTTAACCCTAACCCTCTCCAGTGTAACCTTAACCCTAACCCTCTCCAGTCTAACCCTAACCCTTTCCAGTGTAACCCTAACCCTCTCCAGTCTAACCCTAAACCTAACCCTCTCCAGTCTAACCCTAAACCTTTCCAGTCTAACCCTAACCCTCTCCAGTCTAACCCTAACCCTAACCCTCTCCAGTCTAACCCTAACCCTCTCCAGTCTAACCCTAACCCTTTCCAGTGTAACCCTAACCCTAACCCTCTCCAGTCTAACCCTAAACCTTTCCAGTATAATCCTAACCCTCTCCAGTCTAACCCTAACCTTAACCCTCTCCAATCAGGAAGTCCTGATACCTGATACAGGGTAATGGGAAGTTCTGATACCTGATGCAGAGTAATGGGAAGTCCTGATACCTGATACAGGGTAATGGGAAGTCCTGATACCTGATACAGGGTAATGGGAAGTCCTGATACCTGATACCTGATACAGAGTAATGGGAAGTCCTGATATCTGATACCTGATACAGAGTAATGGGAAGTCCTGATACCTGATACAGGGTAATGGGAAGTCCTGATACCTGATACAGGGTAATGGGAAGTCCTGATATCTGATACCTGATACAGAGTAATGGGAAGTCCTGAAACCTGATACAGGGTAATGGGAAGTCCTGATATCTGATACCTGATACAGAGTAATGGGAAATTCTGATACCTGATGCAGAGTAATGGGAAGTCCTGATATCTGATACAGAGTAATGGGAAGTCCTGATATCTGATACCTGATACAGAGTAATGGGAAGTTCTGATACCTGATGCAGAGTAATGGGCAGTCCTGATACCTGATACAGGGTAATGGGAAGTCCTGATATCTGATACCTGATACAGGGTAATGGGAAGTCCTGATATCTGATACCTGATACAGAGTAATGGGAAGTCCTGATATCTGACACAGAGTAATGGGAAGTCCTGATACCTGATACAGAGTAATGGGAAGTCCTGATACCTGATATCTGATGCAGGGTAATGGGAAGTCCTGATATGTGATACCTGATACAGAGTAATGGGAAGTCCTGATATCTGATACCTGATACAGAGTAATGGGAAGTCCTGATACCTGATATCTGATACAGGGTAATGGGAAGTCCTGATACCTGATACCTGATACAGGGTAATGGGAAGTCCTGATATCTGATACAGGGTAATGGGAAGTCCTGATACCTGATATCTGATACAGGGTAATGGGAAGTCCTGATACCTGATACAGGGTAATGGGAAGTCCTGATATCTGATACCTGATACAGGGTAATGGGAAGTCCTGATACCTGATACAGAGTAATGGGAAGTTCATTTGACTGGCTTATCTTACCTTCACACAACAAATGCCATAATGGCCCTTCTGATTACATTATATACTATATACATTATCTAGTATGTGACTGAGTGATGTTTGGATATGGGCCGTGGTGTTTGCAGGTCACCCTGAAGACATCATTTAGAGGTGCTGAGTCCCTCCACTGCAATAACACAATCCCCTCTGAACATTATGAAAGTAGAAGTCTAAACTAAATATTATCCTCAGCAGGAGTAGAGCTACATCTGTCAACACACACACACACACACACACACACACACACACACACACACACACACACAACACACACACTTCACATGTGATTAGACTCCCCTAAGTGATTTTCATTGGCAATAACTTTGTATTGTTTGAGGGACCTTGAAAATAACTGGCTGCTATTTCAAAGAGCTCTGGTGTTTGTCTTCGGCTAGCAAGTGGGGTTGACCCTCTCTTGACGTTTAGAAGTACAAGTCTCCTACTAGCTAGTGGGGTTGACCCTCCCCCGACGTTTAGAAGTACAACTCTCCTACTAGCTAGTGGGGTTGACCCTCCCCTGACGTTTAGAAGTACAAGTCTCCTACTAGCTACTGGGGTTGACCCTCTCTTGACGTTTAGAAGTACAAGTCTCCTACTAGCTACTGGGGTTGACCCTCTCTTGACGTTTAGAAGTACAAGTCTCCTACTAGCTACTGGGGTTGACCCTCTCTTGACGTTTAGAAGTACAAGTCTCCTACTAGCTACTGGGGTTGACCCTCTCTTGACGTTTAGAAGTACAAGTCTCCTACTAGCTACTGGGGTTGACCCTCTCTTGACGTTTAGAAGTACAAGTCTCCTACTAGCTACTGGGGTTGACCCTCTCTTGACGTTTAGAAGTACAACTCTCCTACTAGCTAGTGGGGTTGACCCTCTCTTGACGTTTAGAAGTACAACTCTCCTACTAGCTAGTGGGGTTGACCCTCTCTTGACGTTTAGAAGTACAACTCTCCTACTAGCTAGTGGGGTTGACCCTCTCTTGACGTTTAGAAGTACAACTCTCCTACTAGCTAGTGGGGTTGACCCTCTCTTGACGTTTAGAAGTACAACTCTCCTACTAGCTAGTGGGGTTGACCCTCCCCTGACGTTTTAAAGTACAACTCTCCTACTAGCTACTGGGGTTGACCCTCTCTTGACGTTTAGAAGTACAACTCTCCTACTAGCTAGTGGGGTTGACCCTCTCTTGACGTTTAGAAGTACAACTCTCCTACTAGCTAGTGGGGTTGACCCTCCCCTGACGTTTTAAAGTACAACTCTCCTGCTAACAACTGGGTTTGACCCTCCCTTGATGTTTTCAAGTACAAGTTTCCCATAGAGGATGAGGAAGGCCCCTCTAGGAGGAGGACAAGGACAGTTCAGGAACAACCTCTTCCTCCAGGCATAGGCACGTCTGTGTATCCGAAAGGATTGGATGGGTATAAGCGATTCTGTATGGCAAAATTTCCACCTGACCTATCAGAGGGAAACTTCCACCTGACCTATCAGAGGGAAACTTCCACCTGACCTATCAGAGAGAAACTTCCACCTGACCTATCAGAGAGAAACTTCCACCTGACCTATCAGAAGGAAACTTCCACCTGACCTATCAGAGGGAAACTTCCACCTGACCTATCAGAAGGAAACTTCCACCTGACCTATCGTTTGGGGAAGCTGTTGGAGTATATTCCAGGAATAATATGCCAAGAGTGGACACTGGAGGAGAGAGGTGGAGCTCAGTGTGGACCCTAGCTGATCTTTTACCTCTCATCGCCATGACAACCACACTGACAAAACACAGAACCTAGTAGAACCTACTTGGTGGGCTGTGAGACCAGGGCGTCTTTGTGCAGTCTGTAGCAGGGGAAGCTGTTGAAGGAGCCTGGTTCCAGGGACACTCCCTCTACGTTACTGTACTCCTTCTCTACCAGGCCAAACATGTCCATCATCCTGAAGCCTAAGGAGGGAAGGAGCAGAACACACATCTATGCTATAACCACTCCATAGAGAACCATAGAGAACTACAAAGAACCATAGAGAACAACAGAGACAACAGCGAACAACAGAGAACCATAGAGAACAACAGAGAACAACAGAGACAACAGAGAAAACAGAGAACCATAGAAAACAACAGAGACAACAGAGAACAACAGAGAACCATAGAGAACAATAGAGAACCATGGAGAACCATAGAGAATAACAGAGAAACATAGAGAACAACAGAGAACCATAGAGAAACATAGAGAACCATAGAGAACAACAGAGAACCATAGAGAAACATAGAGAACCATAGAGAACAACAGAGAACCATAGAGAACCATAGAGAACCATAGAGAACCGTAGAGATACTAGAATACTAGAATAAAATGGCACACATTTTTATCTTCAAGCAACAAAATGGGCCATGGTAGTAAATAGTGTTTAGGTGCTGGATATATACATAGTAATAATAATGTCATTCTGTCAACCACTCTCCCTCTGGATAGTATTTCCTATTCCCACTCGGCGAAGGAAAGGAGAACTCTGTCAAAAATCCTATGAGAAACAGTGACATTCACTCTGAATGTCCTAAAATGATGAATTCCATATTGGTCTTTCACAGGCAGGCCAACCCAAGCTGTTCTGTGAAGTAGGATAATAGTAGGTCGACTATTGAAACAGATAAATGAGGCTGTCAACTGAGTCAGGAATTCACAGGTTTCAGATCTTTTTTTTCTCCTTCAGGTTTTCGCTCTTAAAGTCACACTTTCTTAATATAAAAACAACAGAATTGGATGTTCTAAGCCCATAACAATGCCTTAACCACATCAGGAGAACGCTTTTGAGGTCTGAGAAAAAGCGAAGAAATTTAGATTTTTGAGTGTAGTTACCCTTTAATTTAAGTGGTTAGCTGTATTTCCACAGCACATGAGATGGGGTTTGCCAAACAAACAGCCACTGGATTGATGTAAATAATCATGATATCATTCTGCCAGGCAGGCATAGGCTACTTTGTAGCAGGTAACATTTAATTGACAAGGTTTTTGGCAAAGCCTTTACCATCAATCAGAAGACGGTTAAGGCCTGTCATCAGCGTCCCTATGTTTTTCCTGTTCCTTAAATGTTTCAAACTGGACGTTTTACTTCATATTATGAGGCATGTCTTGCCTCCCTTTAAAGCAGCTTAAAGCCTAAAACGGGAAAAAAAATTACATTTGTAGCTTAACATTGTGATGTGTTCCATCTGCCTTATTGATACGGTGTATACCCTCCACTAGTATACACAATGCCCAGTGTTAGATCCGGTGGTACACGGTGTATACCCTCCACTACACTACTTTGATGCGCATCGTAGGGATTAAGAAGTGAGTATACACAATGCCGTGTTAGTTACGGTGGTACACGGTGTATACCCTCCACTACACTACTTTGATGCTCATCGTAGGGATTAAGAAGTGAATATACACAATGCCCAGTGTTAGTTACGGTGGTACACGGTGTATACCCTCCACTACACTACCTTGATGTGCATCGTAGGGATTAAGAAGTGAGTATACACAATGCCGTATTAGATACGGTGGTACACGGTGTATACCCTCTACTACACTACCTTGATGTGCATCGTAGGGATTAAGAAGTGAGTACACACAATGCCCAGTGTTAGTTACGGTGGTACACGGTGTATACCCTCCACTACACTCTGACTCTATGTAACTCCGTCTGACTGGATTTGAACCAGAATCACGTGGCAGATGACACGTTGCTCCGGACAACAGCCAGGGACACAGAGTCTCTCCCGTGAATGACTAAGTGGGATCAGACAATCCACATTGACTGTAGATTGAGAGGGGTTTATCTCAATAGGGATACACATTCTATGACTATAAAGCAGTAACCAGCTGTACGTGTTTTACATAGTTTTACCTGCCATGGTGTTGCCGCTCATCAGAACCGATGGACAAGCTAAAAACAAGATGGATGAAAGGGTTGGTTAAATAATGAACAGGATATGAATCACTGTCATTTCATCATGAATCAAGATCCTCTTGTTAAGATTTAAATGTGGATGAATCCTCTTCTTTGTAATAATAACTAACCCATTAAACCACATGACCAAACCTACCACCTGTCTCTATTCTACAGTAGATTATATCAGTTCTGGAAACTACATGACCAAACCTACCATCTGTCTCTATTCTACAGTAGATTATATCAGTTCTGGAGACCACATGACCAAACCTACCATCTGTCTCTATTCTACAGTAGATTATATCAGTTCTGGAGACCACATGACCAAACCTACCATCTGTCTCTATTCTACAGTAGATTATATCAGTTCTGGAGACCACATGACCAAACCTACCATCTGTCTCTATTCTACAGTAGATTATATCAGTTCTGGAAACCACATGACCAAACCTACCATCTGTCTCTATTCTACAGTAGATTATATCAGTTCTGGAGACCACATGACCAAACCTACCATCTGTCTCTATTCTACAGTAGATTATATCAGTTCTGGAGACCACATGACCAAACCTACCATCTGTCTCTATTCTACAGTAGATTATATCAGTTCTGGAAACCACATGACCAAACCTACCACCTGTCTCTATTATACAGTAGATTATATCAGTTCTGGAAACTACATGACCAAACCTACCATCTGTCTCTATTCTACAGTAGATTATATCAGTTCTGGAGACCACATGACCAAACCTACCATCTGTCTCTATTCTACAGTAGATTATATCAGTTCTGGAGACCACATGACCAAACCTACCATCTGTCTCTATTCTACAGTAGATTATATCAGTTCTGGAGACCACATGACCAAACCTACCATCTGTCTCTATTCTACAGTAGATTATATCAGTTCTGGAGACCACATGACCAAACCTACCATCTGTCTCTATTCTACAGTAGATTATATCAGTTCTGGAAACCACATGACCAAACCTACCATCTGTCTCTATTCTACAGTAGATTATATCAATTCTGGAAACCACATGACCAAACCTACCATCTGTCTCTATTCTACAGTAGATTATATCAGTTCTGGAGACCACATGACCAAACCTACCATCTGTCTCTATTCTACAGTAGATTATATTCGTTCTGGAAACCACATGACCAAACCTACCATCTGTCTCTATTCTACAGTAGATTATATCAGTTCTGGAGACCACATGACCAAGCCTACCATCTGTCTTTATTCTACAGTAGATTATATCAGTTCTGGAAACCACATGACCAAACCTACCATCTGTCTCTATTCTACAGTAGATCATATCACTTCTGGAGACCACATGACCAAACCTACCATCTGTCTCTATTCTACAGTAGATTATATCAGTTCTGGAACATTCTTCCAATGGCAGCTACTTCAGTTCTGGCAGTACTTACTGGCAGTGGCAGCCTCACACACAAAAGTGATCAGCTGCTCCTCAATTTTCTTGACAGCGTCCAAATCGTCCACAAAGAAGACGTGTCTGTCGCTGGGTTTGCTGGCGATGTTCACCAACTCTCCGTAGTCCGCATCAGCAAAGCCGATGGCAAAGATGATGTAGCCTTCAAAGGACATACATTGTTATAGTTTTAAAAACAATATTTTGTTTTTCTTCATCAATAAAGCAAAAACAAATCCAAGGAAACGATTTGATTGGCCTATCTTACCGCTCGCTGACTTGCTAAGTGACCCTTCTACCACAAACATATTTCTCTCTAAGTTTTGTTTTTGGGTTGAGAGCCATGAATAGTTCTGTTACAATATAATACAATGGAATAGTGTATTGTCCTCAGAGGAAGAAACATGGGTTTTATCCAAAATAAAATAAATAATAAAATTCCATATTCCCACCCTACTTTTGGCCAGAGTAGTGCACTATACAGAACATAGAATAGGGCACTATTTGGGACTCACACTATGCCACTCACCTTCCATCTGCATCTCCTTGGAGACCTTGTTGACGTCGTCTTGGGAACGGCCATCGGTGAGGACCACCAGTACCTTAGGAACCCCCCTCCTCACTCCTCCCTCTGAGGTGAAGATAGATTCCTTCACATGCTTAATGGCTCGGCCTGGATGGATCGAGACATAGAGTTATATTTCTATGGATAGGAATGACAGAGATCATATCTACACATCACAGCCTGTTGTTAATGTGTGGATGACTATCAGACCATATCTATACAGCCTGTTGTTAATGTGTGGACGACTATCAGACCATATATGAGGATGGATAGGGAAGACAGGCACATCAGGAGCAACTAATAACAATAATAACAAGAATAATAATAGTATTAATAACAGTAATAATGACAATAATAATAGTATTAATAACAATAATAATAACAATGACAACACATATATTAATAACAGTAATAATAGCATAAATAATAATAATAACAGTAATAATAATACCAATAATAATAATAATAATAACAGTAATCATAACAATAACAGTAATAATTACAGTAATAATAATAACACTAATAGTAATAATAACACTAATAATAATAATAACAAAAATAATAATAATAAGACAAATAATAATAACACAAATAATAATAATAACACTAATAATAATAATAACAATAATAATAATAATAAGACAAATAATAATAACACTAATAGTAATAATAACACAAATAATAATAATAATAACAATAATAACATTACTAATAGTAATACTAGTAATAATAACAATAATAACATGAATAATAATAACAATATAATATCTATCATAACTAATCTAGCTAGACTGTTTCATGAATGGCTGTCAGGGGGAGACAACCCTGTTCCTGGAGTGCTGCAACTAAGCACCACACCTGACCAACTGAGCTAATTGATCAGGTCAGTTCAGCCTAAATTCAACACACCTGGTCTTCCTGGTTGATTAAATCCCAAACCTGCGGCCCTCCGGGACCAGGGCTGCCTGCCACTGATTTATTGCGTTCAGGAGATGCTAATAGAGGAAATGTGAAAATCTGATAGGACACATTAAACAAAGAAAGAGGAGCCTGTCTTATCTATTCTAAAACCTTGACAGAGACAAAAATCGCCCTAGATCATTAGCCCTATTGTGGGCATCGGAGCGGTCCGTAGAGAGGACGAACAGAGCAGAAGCAGGTGGGGATCATTGCGAGTCTTTTTTCTTTACCAATGTGCATGTCTAATATCTCTCTGATGTCTAAGGTCATTCTGTAATAGCAGCTTTTTTAAAACAGCCTCCCTGGGATGTCTCTGAATAAAATATGTCTTGCATGGCTGTGCATGGCTGAGGCACTACCAGGGTACTTTGTATCATCTAATATGGAGACAGAGGATGGCTGAGCAGCTTGCTGGACGGCCATCCATCCCTCTCCCTCCCTCTCCCTCTCTCTCACCATCTCTTTCTCTCTTTCTCCCTCCCTCCCTCTCTCTTTCTCCCTCTCTCTCTAGCTCCCTTTTAACTCCCCCTCCTCTCTCTCTCCCCTTCTCTCTCTCTCTCTCTCCATCCCTCTTTTTCTCAGCTGTCTCTGTGAGCTTTATTAAAGTGCCTTTCAGTGAAGATGAATGACAGGCAGAGCTAGTGAACATCAGTCTTGTACCAGGGAGAGTTATGTCTGTTTCAGCATGGTATTATATTAAACAGAGGTCAAATTGGAATCACAATATCCATCCAGCCAGGCATGAAGACATGCTGGCCTCTATCACTGTGGAGAGTGTTGTGGTAGACGGTGTGTGTGTGTGTTTGTTTGTGTGTGCGGCTGCCAGGGTCCTGAGTGGAATATCACACCATCAATCAAATGTTGTCCATCTCAGACGTGTGTGAAATGTGTTTCTTGGACATAAATCCTCAGGCTCATTCCTGGCCATCAGCTTCCTTTCTTTGCCTCCAAACTTACAACCAAGATCTTAACAACAAGTTCCCAGAAATACTCCTCCTCAACCAAGACCTGAAAGACCTCGTCAACAACAACAATACATCGGGCTGCAGGTAACTAGGTAACTAGGTAACTAGGTAACTAGGTAACTAGGTGAAGGCTAGCCTACGTTCCAGACCTATTTGTGCTGTTTTGGCAACTCCATTACTGTCATTTGTCATGTTTGGCGTGACAATAACAGCAATGGGGTTGGCAAGACAGCACAAACAGATCTGGGTGAAGACTCCACTGCAATACCTTCTTTGTGTTATTAAACCTCAGACTTAGACGTGATTGGTGGTTAAAAAAAGAGGGAATGAGGCCAGGCCAATCATGTTGATCCGCTGTTAGAATCCCCTCAGTACAGTATGAATACTATATGGAGCACAGAGGGATCAGCCCTAATACCAGCAGCTACTGGAAATCAATCATCTCAAGCTCCAAATGAAAAGACAGTCAAGCTAAAGCCTTAATGAATAAATGCAGAGCGAACATAATCGCTCTGTGTGTGTGTGTGTGTGTGTGTGTGTGTGTGTGTGTGTGTGTGTGTGTGTGTGTGTGTGTGTGTAGTAGTGTAGACATGTACAGAACACCAAAGGGTCACATCTACAGCTCTACCGCCAGACTCCCTGAGAGAGAGAGAGAGAGAGAGAGAGAGAGAGAGAGAGAGGCCTCAGCTTGCATCTCTAGCCAGAGAAAACATGTCCTCTGTGGGTAGCGCTGGTAGTACCTTCCCCCCTGGGTAGAGCAGAGAAGCTGTATGTGTAGACAAGGTGTTTCATTTCTAACACTGCTGCCAGGATTAGTCTGCAAACCTGCTGTGCAAATATTGTACGGGACAGAAGCACTATGCACGAAAATAAATTCCCAACTGCATAGAATCTCTCTCTTCCTTAGTCATACACTTTGTTGTTAGACTTGCGGTAGAGTTTCAGCAATACAATTACACACTGTAGATTCCTTCAGAGACATCAAGGGCAGAAACTGAGCTCAAGTGTGAAATTCCTTCTTTCCCCACAAAGGAGGAGGCTATCGGCAAACTGAAACTGTCTTGTTTGCACTGAAAGCACCTGTTTCCACCTCCTAAATCAGGGGAATAAGGAACAGAGCTCGCTGGGACCGACGACCATACAAGCCAGGCCATCCTGCTTCTCCCATAGCAGTCAGGGTAAATGGCACGGTGTGTGTGTGTGTGTGTGTGTGTGTGTGTGTGTGTGTGTGTGTGTGTGTGTGTGTGTGTGTGTGTGTGTGTGTGTAAATGTGTGCAGAAGGTTTTAGTACACACCTGTCTTGGTGTTCCCTCCCTTGTATGTGATTCGCCTGATGGCGTCGAGCAGCGTTTCCTTGTTGGCGTATGAGTTCAGCTTGAACTCAGTCCTGGCATCATCACTGAACTGTGCTATAGCAACCTGTCAGTAAGAGGGAGAGAGAGAAAGGGGGAGAGAGAGAGAGGGAGAAAAAGAGAGAAAGAGAGGGAAAGAGAGAGAGAGAGAAATAAAGAAAGAGAGAGGAGAGAGGGAGAGAGAGAGAGAGAGTGAGAAAAGGAGAGAGGGAGAGGGAGGTGTAAAAGCTTTCATCACACCCAGAGATAATTCTAACAGTGTTTTTGGCTTGGGGGGGGTTTAGGGGTTGTTTATCATTTGGAATGTTGAACATGAATCTGTTCTAAAAAATGTAGAAAATAACTTTACCGAAAATAACTTTACAGAACAAAAAATATAAACGCAACATGCAACAATTTTAAAGATTTTACTGAGTTACAGTTCATATGAGGAAATCAGTCAACTGAAATAAATTCATTAGGCCTTAATCTATGGATTTCATATGACCGGGTCACAGATACCATAAAACTATGGGCCTCACAATTGTCCTCAGGAGGTCGTCGCGGTATCTCTGTTCATTCAAACAGCCATCGACAAAAATGCAATTGTGTTTGTTGTCCGTAGCTTATGCCTGGCCATACCATTAACCCCACCACCACCATGGGGCACTCTGTTCACAACGTAGACATCAGCAAACCACTCGACCACACGACGCCATACAACGTGGTCTGCGGTTGTGAGGCCGGTTGGATGTACTGCCAAATTCTATAAAATGACATTGGAGGCGGTTTATGGTAGGAAATTAACATTCAATTCTCTGGCAACAGCTCTGGTAGACATTCCTGCAGTCAGAGTGCCAATTGCACGCTCCTTCAAAACTTGAGACATCTGTGGCATTGTCTTGTGTGACAACAATTCACAATTTAGAGTGGCCTTTTATTGTCCCCAGCACAAGGTGCACCTGTGTAATGTTCGTGAGGTTTAATAATCAGCTTCTTGATATGCCACACCTGTCAGGTGGCTGGATTATCTTGGCAAAGGTGAAACGCTCACTAACAGGGATGTAAACACATTTGTTCACAACATTTTAGAGAAATAAGCTTTTTGTGTGAATGGAACATTTCTGGGATCTTTTATTTCAGCTCATGAAACATGGGACCAACACTTCACATGTTGCGTTTATATTTTTGTTCAGTGTAAGTTGCCAATAAAGAATCCAGAACTTATAGTCGCATACTGAATGCACGCTTTCATTGGCATCTTAGCAACTATTTTGCAACATCTTTGGAACAGATGTCTCTGTTACTCACTCTCCTTATGTCCCCTCAGGAATCTATCCCTGTCCCTCCTCTTCCCTTCTCACTCTCCTTATGTCCCCTCAGGAATCTATCCCTGTCCCTCCTCTTCCCTTCTCACTCTCCTTATGTCCCCTCAGGAATCTATCCCTGTCCCTCCTCTTCCCTTCTCACTCTCCTTATGTCCCCTCAGGAATCTATCCCTGTCCCTCCTTTTCCCTTCTCACTCTCCTTATGTCCCCTCAGGAATCTATCCCTGTCCCTCCTCTTCCCTTCTCACTCTCCTTATGTCCCCTCAGGAATCTATCCCTGTCCCTCCTCTTCCCTTCTCACTCTCCTTATGTCCCCTCAGGAATCTATCCCTGTCCTTCCTCTTCCCTTCTCACTCTCCTTATGTCTCCTCAGGAATCTATCCCTGTCCTTCCTCTTCCATCAATGTCTCGTTTCCCTTCTCACTGTCCTTATGTCCCCTCAGGAATCTATCCCTGTCCTTCCTCTTCCCTTCTCACTCTCCTTATGTCCCATCAGGAATCTATCCCTGTCCCTCCTCTTCCCTCAATGTCTCGCTTCCCTTCTCACTCTCCTTATGTCCCCACAGGAATCTATCCCTGTCCCTCCTCTTCCCTCAATGTCTCGCTTCCCTTCTCACTCTCATTATGTCCCCACAGGAATCTATCCCTGTCCCTCCTCTTCCCTCAATGTCTCGCTTCCCTTCTCACTCTCATTATGTCCCCTCAGGAATCTATCCATGTCCTCCCTCTTCCCTTCTCACTCTCCTTATGTCCCCTCAGGAATCTATCCCTGTCCCTCCTCTTCCCTCAATGTCTCACTTCCCTTCTCACTCTCCTTATGTCCCCTCAGGAATCTATCCCTGTCCTTCCTCTTCCCTTCTCACTCTCCTTATGTCCCCTCAGGAATCTATCCCTGTCCTTCCTCTTCCCTTCTCACTCGCCTTATGTCCCCTCAGGAATCTATCCCTGTCCCTCCTCTTCCCTCAATGTCTCGCTTCCCTTCTCACTCTCATTATGTCCCCTCAGGAATCTATCCCTGTCCTTCCTCTTCCCTTCTCACTGTCCTTATGTCCCCTCATGAATCTATCCCTGTCCTTCCTCTTCCCTTCTCACTCTCCTTATGTCCCCTCAGGAATCTATCCCTGTCCCTCCTCTTCCCTCAATGTCTCGCTTCCCTTCTCACTCTCCTTATGTCCCCTCAGGAATCTATCCCTGTCCCTCCTCTTCCCTTCTCACTCTCCTTATGTCCCCTCAGGAATCTATCCCTGTCCCTCCTCTTCCCTCAATGTCTCGCTTCCCTTCTCACTCTCCTTATGTCCCCTCAGGAATCTATCCCTGCTCTCCTTATGTCCCCTCAGGAATCTATCCCTGTCCCTCCTCTTCCCTTCTCACTCTCCTTATGTCCCCTCAGGAATTCATCCCTGTCCTTCCTCTTCCCTTCTCACTCTCCTTATGTCTCCTCAGGAATCTATCCCTGTCCTTCCTCTTCCCTCAACGTCCTGCTTCCCTTCTCACTGTCCTTATGTCTCCTCAGGAATCTATCCCTGTCCTTCCTCTTCCCTCAATGTCTCGCTTCCCTTCTCACTCTCCTTATGTCCCCTCAGGAATCTATCCCTGTCCTTCCTCTTCCCTTCTCACTCTCCTTATGTCCCCTCAGGAATCTATCCCTGTCCCTCCTCTTCCCTTCTCACTCTCCTTATGTCCCCTCAGGAATCTATCCCTGTCCCTCCTCTTCCCTTCTCACTCTCCTTTAGTCCCCTCAGGAATCTATCCCTGTCCTTCCTCTTCCCTCAACGTCCTGCTTCCCTTCTCACTGTCCTTATGTCTCCTCAGGAATCTATCCCTGTCCCTCCTCTTCCCTTCTCACTCTCCTTATGTCTGTTTTTCTATTTGTCTGTCTGAGAGCCTAACTACTGTAGCCAGGGCCCTCTGCACCTCAGCTCAGATTCCTCCATTACCCATCAGCCCCTAATACAGTAGTAAGGGGATACGGAGGACTTTAGTAATGCTGCCTTGTGTCAATAACCTACCAGTTCCTCAGTAATGGGCTGTGAACGGTCTGAAAGAGAAGGCTTGATGAAGATCTATGGGCCTCTGTTTATAATGTCTAGACACCAGTCTATTCCAACATAATGGTCTCTCCCTTGAGACCTGGTTTAGATGTGGGTCTGTTTATAATGTCTAGTCACCAGTCTATTCCAATATAATGGTCTCTCCCTTGAGACCTGGTTTAGATTTGGCTCTGTTTGGTGATGTTAGCACAGGCTTTATCTAAACCTAACCTCACCCTGACCTGTGACCCTAACCTCACTCTAACCTGTGACCCTAACCTCACCCTGACCTGTGAACCTAACCTCACCCTAACCTGTGACTCTAACCTGTGACCCTAATCTCACTCTAACCTGTGACCCTAACCTCACCCTGGCCTGTGACCCTAACCTCACCCTAACCTGTGACCCTAACCTCACCCTGGCCTGTGACCCTAACCTCACCCTAACCTGTGACCCTAACCTCACCCTGACCTGTGACCCTAACCTCACTCTAACCTGTGACCCTAACCTCACCCGTACCTGTGACCCTAACCTCACCCGTACCTGTGACCCTAACCTCACCCTGACCTGTGAACCTAACCTCACCCTAACCTGTGACCCTAACCTCACCCTGACCTGTGACCCTACCCTCACCATGACCTGTGGCCCTAACCTCATCCTGACCTATGACCCTAACCTCACTCTAACCTGTGGCCCTAACCTCACCCTGACCTGTGACCCTAACCTCACCCTGACCTGTGACCTTAACCTCACTCTAACCTGTGACCCTAACCTCACTCTAACCTGTGACCCTAACCTCACCCTGACCTGTGACCCTAACCTCACTCTAACCTGTGACCCTAACCTCACCCTAACCTGTGACCCTAACCTCACTCTAACCTGTGACCCTAACCTCACTCTAACCTGTGACCCTAACCTCACCCTGACCTGTGACCCTAACCTCACCCTAACCTGACAATAACCTCACTCTAACCTGTGACCCTAACCTCACTCTAACCTGTGGCCCTAACCTCACCCTAACCTGTGACCCTAACCTCACCCTGACCTGTGACCCTAACCTCACTCTAACCTGTGGCCCTAACCTCACCCTAACCTGTGACCCTAACCTCACCCTGACCTGTGACCCTAACCTCACCCTGACCTGTGACCCTAACCTCACTCTAACCTGTGACCCTAACCTCACCGTGACCTGTGACCCTAACCTCACTCTAACCTGTGTGTACTGGACTAGACCAGCCACTCATAGGACATGTTGCTTTCTCAAACATCAGTGGCTGAGATGGATGAGATCAGGTTACTGTAAGACAATGTTCCCCTTCAACAGCATTCATTATTTCCGTGAGATATTGGCTGAATGCATAACTCTATAATATGGAGGTGTTGTCATTGGTCTGACCTGTGTGCCGTCAGGACCAATCAGATCCAGAGCTCCCATCGTACTGTACAGGAAGCGGATAATCTTCTGGAAGTTGTCGTCTCCGATGCTCCAAGACCCGTCCACCAAGAAGACCAGGTCAGCTTTGGCTGCCTTACAGACTGGGGGGAGGGAGGGAGGCAGGGAGGGAGGGAGGCAGGGAGGGAGGGAGGGAGGGAGGCAGGCAGGGAGGGAGGGAGGCAGGGAGGGAGGCAGGGAGGGAGGGAGGGAAGGAGGCAGGGAGGGAGGGAGGGAAGGAGGCAGGGAGGGAGGCAGGGAGGGAGGCAGGGAGGGAGGGAAGCAGGGAGGGAGGGAAGCAGGGAGGGAAGCAGGGAGGGAGGCAGGCAGGCAGGCAGGCAGGCAGGCAGGCAGGCAGGCAGGCAGGCAGGCAGGGAGGGAAGGAGGGAGGCAGGGAGGGAGGGAGGGAAGCAGGGAGGGAGTGAAGGAGGCAGGCAGGCAGGCAGGCAGGCAGGCAGGCAGGGAGGGAGGCAGGGAGGGAGGGTGGGAGGGAGGGAGGCAGGGAGGGAGGCAGGGAGGGAGGGAGGGAAGGAGGCAGGGAGGGAGGGAGGGAAGGAGGCAGGGAGGGAGGGAGGGAATGAGGCAGGGAGGGAGGCAGGGAGGGAGGGAAGGAGGGAGGGAAGCAGGGAGGGAGGGAAGGAGGGGGGGAAGGAGGCAGGGAGGGAGAGAGGCAGGGAGGGAGGGAAGGAGGGAGGGAAGGAAGGAGGCAGGGAGGGAGAGAGAGAGGCAGGGAGGGAAGGAGGCAGGGAGGGAAGGAGGCAGGCAGGGAGGGAAGCAGGGAGGGAGGGAGGCAGGGAGGGAGAGAGGCAGGGAGGGAAGGAGGCAGGGAGGGAAGGAGGCAGGGAGGGAGAGAGGCAGGGAGGGAAGGAAGAAATTAGATATGGAACTAGGTTAGAGAGGAATTCCAAACACAGAGACAGAAGCCTCAACCCTTCATTCTCATTACAACAGGCCATCTGGTAAGCCTCATATTGTCAGTCTCATTACAACAGGCCAGCTGGTAAGCCTCATATTGTCAGTCTCATTACAACAGGCCAGCTGGTAAGCCTCATATTGTCAGTCTCATTACAACAGGCCAGCTGGTAAGCCTCATATTGTCAGTCTCATTACAACAGGCCAGCTGGTAAGCCTCATATTGTCAGTCTCATTACAACAGGCCAGCTGGTAAGCCTCAACCCTTCAGTCTCATTACAGCAGGCCAGCTGGTAAGCCTCAACCCTTCAGTCTCATTACAGCAGGCCAGCTGGTAAGCCTCAACCCTTCAGTCTCATTACAACAGGCCAGCTGGTAAACCTCAACCCTTCAGGCCAGCTGGTAAACCTCAACCCTTCAGTCTCATTACAACAGGCCAGCTGGTAAGCCTCAACTCTTCAGTCTCATTACAACAGGCCAGCTGGTAAGTCTCAACCCTTCAGTCTCATTACAACAGGCCAGCTGGTAAGCCTCAACCCTTCAGTCTCATTACAACAGGCCAGCTGGTAAGCCTCAACCCTTCAGGCCAGCTGGTAAGCCTCAACTCTTCAGTCTCATTACAACAGGCCAGCTGGTAAGCCTCATATCTTCAGTCTCATTACAACAGGCCAGCTGGTAAGCCTCATATCTTCAGTCTCATTACAACAGGCCAGCTGGTAAGCCTCATATCTTCAGTCTCATTACAACAGGCCAGCTGGTAAGCCTCATATCTTCAGTCTCATTACAACAGGCCAGCTGGTAAGCCTCATATCTTCAGTCTCATTACAACAGGCCAGGTGGTAAGCCTCATATCTTCAGTCTCATTACAACAGGCCAGCTGGTAAGCCTCATATCTTCAGTCTCATTACAACAGGCCAGCTGGTAAGTCTCAACCCTTCAGTCTCATTACAACAGGCCAGCTGGTAAGCCTCAACCCTTCAGTCTCATTACAACAGGCCAGCTGGTAAGCTTCATATCTTCAGTCTCATTACAACAGGCCAGCTGGTAAGCCTCATATCTTCAGTCTCATTACAACAGGCCAGGTGGTAAGCCTCATATCTTCAGTCTCATTACAACAGGCCAGCTGGTAAGCCTCATATCTTCAGTCTCATTACAACAGGCCAGCTGGTAAGCCTCCTATCTTCAGTCTCATTACAACAGGCCAGCTGGTAAACCTCAACCCTTCAGTCTCATTACAACAGGCCAGCTGGTGGAGAGTGGGGATGACTATCTAACTATCTGTCTCCTCCAGAAGCTTTATCTACTTCCTACTACACAGAGACAGATAAGATCTTCCTTCGTGCTAATTAAAGGTCCAGGGCAGCCATCTTTATCTCAATATATCTGTCTGAGTGGGGAGAGGAAAAGTGAAAACTACAGTAGCTGTTATTGGCAGAGAGGTTTGGAACACTCTTTCTTATTGGTCTATTAACTGGTGATGTCACCAGGCAGGCCAAAACTCCATCCCACCAAAACAGACTGTCTGTTCAAACAGCTCTTACACTAAACATGGCTTTATCATCATTTTCACAATTTCACAGTATTGTTCCAACCTCATAGAATGGAAATATATATAACAAACTGGAAAATCACATTTTTGACTGCGCTGTGCCTTTAATATTCAGTTACTGTATTCTCCAGTCATATACAGACTTCAATCAAACTGGGAGCAGATTGGTCTCTCAGAATGTGAGGAACGACTAGAGCTGGCCGGTCTCTCAGAATGTGAGGAACGCCTAGAGCTGGCCGGTCTCTCAGAATGTGAGGAACGCCTAGAGCTGGCCGGTCTCTCAGAATGTGAGGAACAGCTAGAGCTGGCCGGTCTCTCAGAATGTGAGGAACGGCTAGAGTTGGCCGGTCTCTCAGAATGTGAGGAACAGCTAGAGTTGGCCGGTCTCTCAGAATGTGAGGAACAGCTAGAGCTGGCCGGTCTCTCAGAATGTAAGGAACGGCTAGAGCTGGCCGGTCTCTCAGAATATGAGGAACGGCTAGAGCTGGCCCGTCTCTCAGAATGTGAGGAACGACTAGAGCTGGCCGGTATCTCAGAATGTGAGGAACGGCTAGAGCTGGTCGGTATCTCAGAATGTGAGGAACGACTAGAGCTGGCCGGTCTCTCAGAATGTGAGGAATGGCTAGAGCTGGTCGGTCTCTCAGAATGTGAGGAACGGCTACAGCTGGCCGGTCTCTCAGAATGTGAGGAACGACTAGGGCTGGCCGGTCTCTCAGAATGTGAGGAACGACTAGAGCTGGCCGGTCTCTCAGAATGTGAGGAACGACTAGAGCTGGCCGGTCTCTCAGAATGTGAGGAACGACTAGGGCTGGCCGGTCTCTCAGAATGTGAGGAACGACTAGGGCTGGCCGGTCTCTCAGAATGTGAGGAACGGCTAGAGCTGGCCCGTCTCTCAGAATGTGAGGAATGACTAGAGCTGGCCGGTCTCTCAGAATGTGAGGAACGGCTAGAGCTGGCTGGTCTCTCGGAATGTAAGGAACGACTAGAGCTGGCCGGTCTCTCAGAATGTGAGGAACGACTAGAGCTGGCAGGTCTCTCAGAATGTGAGGAACGGCTAGAGCTGGCCGGTCTCTCAGACAGTAAGCTGACTGTGATTTAGCCCGTTCTCCAACGCCAGGAAGAAGTATAGCTTGCCGGTCCTTGGCACAAGAAGGACCATAGCTTGTCGGTGCCTGGTACAAAGAGGGTTGAGAAACACTGGGCTACACTTTGAGGAACAAAGATAGGTCCTTTTTTCTAAGAGTGTAGAGGAATGGCAAGAGAAATGTCTGGCCTGTTTGATCTTTGTTTAAACAAGCCAGAGAGTTAGAATTATAACAAATTGACTGGTACAAACCTCTAGAGGTGGGACAAATGTGTTAAGTCTGAAGTGCTTAGAATTATAGCAGAGTTCTTAGAATGTTGGGAGAGTTCTTAAGGGAAGGTTGTTATGGCAGGGTTCTAATCAAACCGGACAGGAAGTATCGACAGGATGGGAGGAAGGCTTGATACACAGCCAGGCAGCAGTGCACCATGGGGGGATAGAAGTGTGCAAGGCTCTTTCATCGATTTAATCGATTCCTCCCACGCTCTATCCTCGCCTCATTCACAAAACGCATTGGAGAAGATCCAAGGTCCCGCCCATCGAACCTTCTCCTCCAATGCGATTGAGAAGAAGTTGAGTACTTGTGACTTCTACTATTATTAGGAGCTAGAGATAATATCCAAAATGCAATATTCAACTAATCCCCGCTGGAAAAACGACCTTGAGGACTTTGCTGAGAATACATTGATAAAAGCCCGAAGATGTTTTCAGTCTATTACGGTGCTGTAAAAACCACCTTCTTATTTCTCATTTAATTCAACCTGTGAAGAACTTAATACTTATCACAAATCTGATGATTGCAGTTCACCTAAAAATGGACCAGGACGTGAACCCTCAGGGGGCTGTCTGCCTATGGTATTTGGTAGTGTGTATATGAACCCTCAGGGGGCTGGCTGCCTATGGTATTTGGTAGTGTGTATATGAACCCTCAGGGGGCCGTCTGCCTATGGTATTTGGTAGTGTGTATATGAAGGTCAGTAGAGGAGGGAGGAAGCAAAGCCTCAGCTAATGTAATAAGTAATGCATGCAGATGCTGTGTAAATATGCACAGACTGGAGCTGCTGCTTGTCTGAGCCGCACTGCAAATGTTTGATAAGATACTGGATAATCCCCAAGAAAGAAGACTTAAAAAGTTGATAAGAAACTGGATACCCCTCAAGAAAGAAGACTTAAAAAGTTGATAAGATACTGGATACCCCTCAAGAAATAAGACTTAAAAAGTTGATAAGATACTGGATACCCCTCAAGAAAGAAGACTTAAAAAGTTGATAAGATACTGGATACCCCTCAAGAAAGAAGACTTAAAAAATTGATAAGATACTGGATACCCCTCAAGAAAGAAAACTTAAAAAGTTGATAAGATACTGGATAGCCCTCAAGAAAGAAGACTTAAAAAGTTGATAAGATACTGGATACCCCTGAAGAAAGAAGACTTAAAAAGTTGATAAGATACTGGATACCCCTCAAGAAAGAAGACTTAAAAAGTTGTATTTACCTCCAAAAACTCTTCCTCAGCTGAATAAATACCACTAATACCGGTACTTCTTTGGAGATTGTATAATGTGGTTTATTTGGTATAAAAGCAAGATATATTTTTATTTATCTGTGGTACCTCACTGTGCTGAAGTAAAGGTGAACTGTCATCAGAGATGTAGTGAGGGTTTGAGAAAGGTCACACTATGGTGGGGACAGCAGGGGAGAGGAAGGTGTATGTGTGTGTGTGTGTGTGTGTGTGTGTGTGTGTGTGTGTGTGTGTGTGTGTGTGTGTATGTGTGTGTGTGTGTGTGTGTTGCGGACACACAGTGGCAGTTCTTCTCTCTTACCTTCCTTGGCGGGCGGTATGGTCGGTAGGGGGGGTGACGTGGGGGTTGGTGTCGGTGGCTGGGTGGGGGCGGGGACTAGAAAACACAGAGAGACAAGCACATAAATCATCACGGTGCATCCATCATACCTCTCTATCCACACACACACACCTACAGTGGGGCAAAAAAAGTATTTAGTCAGCCACCAATTGTGCAAGTTCTCCCACTTAAAAATATGAGAGAGGCCTGTAATTTTCATCATATGTACACTTCAACTATGACAGACGAAATGAGGAAAAAAAATCCAGAAAATCACATTGTAGGATTTTTAATGAATTTATTTGCAAATTATGGTGGAAAATAAGTATTTGGTCACCTACAAACAAGCAAGATTTCTGGCTCTCACAGACCTGTAACTTCTTCTTTAAGAGGCTCCTCTGTCCTCCACTCGTTACCTGTATTAATGGCACCTGTTTGAACTTGTTATCAACTTGTTTTTTGCCCCACTGTACCGGTATCCACCTACCTCTCCCATGCTGTCCCCAAACAATGCCTCTCTTTTGGATAAGCCAGGGAGGTTTTTCTGTGGTGAGTGATAGCAGCAGTAGCAGCAGCAGCAGTGTAACCTCCTCCTGGGGGGAGAGCAGCTATCTGTATCCCTGGCAGCGAGTGAGCATCTCCTGTCCCCTAAACAGACCAGTTCTCCCCACCTCATTGCCTTGCCAATGGCCTGCATCATTAGCCTACTATTGTTGCTTCTAAGGGACAGTCGTGCTGTGAGGGACTGACGCCGTGTCCTAAATTACACCCTATCCCCGTTGTAAATGTAGGGAACAGGCTACCGTTTGGGATGTGCCCTAAAGGGAGGTGAAATGAGTTGTGGCTGGTGCTCAGCCACACAGGCAGAGAGCAGCTCTGGGGGGAAGGTTTCATTTACCAGACAAGAGGAGAGAAAGCATGCTTTGTCTTCACTGAGCTGAGCTGATCTACAGGCCAGTCAGTCGTAAGCCACAACAGCCATTAAAGGTAATGGGATCAAGGCTGTTATCTGGAGGGGGGGGGGCTTTTGCATGGCCTGGAGCAACACTGGAATGATCGGTTCTATGGTTTCCCACTGCTTTCAGCCTCACATCGTTGACTCTGCTGTTTCAATGTGTAACATACAGTATGACAGGTCATCTTCATTTCTACTGCCAATACATCCAATCCAATGTTCATAGCTGGTCATTCTGTTCTACTCCCATAAGAGAGATTTTGAGTGAAGTTGACACATACGTGTTGTGTTCGTGATGAGAGTGTTGAGGTCAGTTGGTACCTTCGTGTTGTGTCCGTGATGAGAGTGTTGAGGTCAGTTGGTACCTTCGTGTTGTGTCCGTGATGAGAGTGTTGAGGTCAGTTGGTACCTTCGTGTTGTGTCTGTGATGAGAGTGTTGAGGTCATTTGGTACATACGTGTTGTGTTCGTGATGAGAGGGTTGAGGTCAGTTGGTACATACGTGTTGTGTCCGTGATGAGAGTGTTGAGGTCAGTTGGTACCTTCGTGTTGTGTCCGTGATGAGAGTGTTGAGGTCAGTTGGTACCTTCGTGTTGTGTCCGTGATGAGAGGGTTGAGGTCAGTTGGTACCTTCGTGTTGTGTCTGTGATGAGAGTGTTGAGGTCAGTTGGTACATACGTGTTGTGTTCGTGATGAGAGGGTTGAGGTCAGTTGGTACATACGTGTTGTGTCCGTGATGAGAGTGTTGAGGTCAGTTGGTACCTTCGTGTTGTGTCCGTGATGAGAGTGTTGAGGTCAGTTGGTACCTTCGTGTTGTGTCCGTGATGAGAGGGTTGAGGTCAGTTGGTACCTTCGTGTTGTGTCCGTGATGAGAGTGTTGAGGTCAGTTGGTACATACGTGTTGTAGTGATGGTGGTGACGGCGGGCCCCTCCATGTCCTGTAGCTGGGTGGAAACGCTGATCTTATACTGGCTGTTAGGGGTCAGATCATAGAAACACTGTCTAGACGCAGAGCCTCCAACACTCACTTCCTGTTTCTGGCCATCTGGAGAGACAACAACAATCAACAACAACAATTAAAAATCAACCTTCACAATCAGAGATGCAACATACTGTTGAATACAGATATGAAGATAATTTATAGAGCACAACATGGTCCTACCAGACTGATTCCTTAGTCTACATGTCAGAGAGGCATGTCTCTTCTTTTAATACATTTCTATCTGAACGTACCACAACCTACTGAACGCAACCGTTCAAACAGAAATATCTGTTTAACTAGACTTCTCTGGTAGTTCTACGGTAGAACAGAGCTCTCTGGTAGAACAGAGTTCTATGGAAGAACAGAGTTCTCTGGTAGAACAGAGTTCTATGGAAGAACAGACTTCTCTGGTAGAACAGAGTTCTATGGTAGAACAGAGTTCTATGGAAAAACAGAGTTCTCTGGTAGAACAGAGTTCTATGGAAAAACAGAGTTCTATGGAAGAACAGAGTTCTCTGGTAGAACAGAGTTATATGGTAGAACAGAGTTCTATGGAAAAACAGAGTTCTCTGGTAGAACAGAGTTCTATGGAAAAACAGAGTTCTATGGAAGAACAGAGTTCTATGGAAGAACAGAGCTCTATGGAAGAACAGAGTTCTATGGAAGAACAGAGTTCTATGGAAAAACAGAGTTCTATGGAAGAACAGAGTTCTATGGAAGAACAGAGTTCTATGGAAGAACGGTGTTCTATGGAAGAACAGAGTTCTATGGAAGAACAGA